>NC_058375.1:45350000-45650000 GCF_018350175.1 Felis catus
CATTCTGATTGCTCAAGTGCCAGTAGAACTGGTAGCCGACTTACTTGCAAGTCTCAGAGTCTAATAGAAACTGTTTTTATGACAATATTTTGGTCTTATCCTGATCTGTTCCTTGCCAAGAACTATTCACTCAGACTTATCAAGCTTAACTTCAAGAAAAATGCCTGCCTAGCAAAAGAATATTACTGAGGATATTACCAAGGCAAAGCTGTAAGAATTTCTCATTCCAGTTTATCATTCACTCACTAATTCTCCTATTAAATGGGAAATAAAGAGGGGCGCCTGGGTGGCTCAGTTGGTTAAGCGTCTGACTCCTAATCTTGGCTCAGGTCGTGATCTCATGGTTCATGGGATTGAACACCACGTGGGGTTCTGTGCTGACAGCTCTTTCCCTCTCTTTCTTACCCTCCCCCGCTTGTGTGCAAATGTGCACATACTATGTCTTAAAATTAACATTAAAAAAAAAACTTTTAAATGGGAAGTAAAGAGAAAATTATAGATATTCCATTTTTTTCCTCCCTCAGATAAATGCCTTGACCTTTTTAAAGTCTTAAATGTCCAAATGGGTAAGTACTGTGTCCACTTTCAAATGTATGCTTCTAGCTCTTTTAATGGTTTCTTGGATTTTGCTAACTCAGGAATAGAAGGCGATCCTTAATAAATGTCTGAGTCCTTCTCTCTCCTTGCATGCACCCCCCCCACCACCCAACACACACACACACACACACACACACACACACACACACACAGAGCATAAGCGGGATATCCTCCATTTTACTTGTATGTAGCAGAAAGCCTGCGAGTCTGATGCATGAAGGAACTGGTGAAAATGGCTGGGCTATTGACTTCTTGTAGTTTTGGAGATAAGGATGTGGTGTAAGACTGTGAATTCATATCAGAACTTCCAATACACGAGCGTCATGACAGACAGAAAGTAGATGTTGCTAATTCCCTGCCTTCGCCCCTCCCGTTTGCTCTGTATTCATCCATCGCTGGTTTGACAAACCTAACACAGAACCACACATAAGATAAAATATGTGAAAACAAAGAGCACATGGGAAAGTCCCAACCAAGCCATGTGTTATTGAGTCACTCCCAAATCCCCCTCATAGCAGACCACAACATAAATTTGATTTGTTTATGTTTGTTTGTGACTTTGTTTTGCTATCAGGGAGCCTATATGCTTTAGCCGGTTTCTCTAGGAAAGCCTATCTTTTTAGAGTCTGAATTCCCTGGTGCCTTAAGTTGTCCTTTGCTTTATCTCTTAATTTCATTTTTAAAAGGAAACGCTCTTGCAATTCCACAGGGATTTGACACTTTGCAATGGATCCGAGGGTGGAGGAACCCATGGGCTGAGACCATGTTTTCAAAGCAGGATGGAGGGTGGTAATGGGGTTGGGTAATGGAAGCTATTTATTTACCACCAGCTGCCTCCAGCTGTGACACCCTGCTAGGTTATGGAATAAAGCACAGTAAATAAACACCCTGAGGAGACACGCTGCAGCACAGCACACATGGAAATCCATCTCCTCAGAAATCCTGGAAAAATATGTACTCAGTGATGAGCACATCCAAAATAAACCATCCCAAGCCAACGATTTGGAATGATTTCCATGTTTCTGCCCTAGGAGAGATGCAGAGGAATAAACCAGGATTGCAAAGGTCATTGTTCTGAGTGGATACACTGTCCTTCATCTGTCCTCACAGGGCAGACTCCTATTCATCCTTCACGACTTAGTTGAGGTACCACCTCCTTGAGAATGTCTTTCCTGACATCTGCCATCAAGTTGCTTTCTCAGAGCTTCCATGTTCCCTGGGCTTCCTTCACAGACTCATCACATTATGTTGAGGTTACAAGCATAGTCTCTGTCTTTGCCACTAAACTACAGGAATCACTGGAGTGATGGACCACATTCTAGTCATCCTCATACCCCTTGTACTTAGTACAATAGCTGCTTGTTGCTGCGCAGTAAATGTTTGCTTAGCTGAGCACATTCTTCTTGGAAACTTCATTATTTGTTGGTCCTTAATGAAGAATAAGAAGGAGAAGGAGATGGAGAAGGAGAAGGAGAAGGAGAAGGAGAAGGAGAAGGAGAAGAAAAGAAGAAGGAGGAGGAGGAGAAGGAGGAGGAGGAGAAGGGGGAGGAGGAGAAAGGGAGGAGGAGAAAGGGAGAGGAGGAGGAGAAGAGGGGAGGAGGAGAAGAGGGGAGGAGGAGAAGGGGGGAGGAGGAGAAGGGGGAGGAGGAGGAGAAGGGGGGAGGAGGAGAAGGGGGAGGAGGAGGAGAAGGGGGGAGGAGGAGGAAGAAAAAAGAAAAGAGAAGAGAAGAGGAAAGAAAAGAAAGGAAAAGAAAAGAGAGGAAAGGAAAGGAAAGGAAAGGAAAGGAAAGGAAAGGAAAGGAAAGGAAAGGAAAGGAAAGGAAAGGAAAGGAAAGGAAAGGAAAGGAAAAGAGAAGAAAAGAAAGAAAAGTCCTGGAAGAGACCTTAAGCATTAGCTAGAGTCCATGAACCAAAGACACAAAATATCACTACCTTTATCCTGGCCATTCCTGCTCTCTCGCACAGTGATTGCACTCAGTTCCTCCCTCTTCTGTTCTTCCTTTTATCTCCTCTTTCCTCTGATCCCAGTTAGAAAATATAAAGAGTTAGGAAACCCACAGTTAGAGACACTTATGCCACCTCTTTATTTTGCAAATGAGGAAACTGGGTCTCAGGACCCAGATGTCCCTACTCCCATTTACACTTTTATTTTTCATTCTCTGTCTATGTAATCCTTATCTCCATGGGAGTTCACTCTTTTTTTTTTTTTTTTATAATTGAAGGTTATCTTTTTTTTAACGTGAAATTTATTGTCAAATTGGTTTCCATACAAACACCCAGTGCTCATCCCAACAGGTGCCCTCCTCAATGCCCATCACCCACTTTCCCCTCCCTCCTACCCCCCATCAACCCTCAGTTTATTCTCAGTTTTTAAGAGTCTCTTATGGTTTGGCTCCCTCCCTCTCTAACTTTTTTCTCCCTTCCCCTCCCCCATGGTCTTCTGTTAAGTTTCTCGGGATCCACATAAGAGTGAAAACAGATGGTATCTGTCTTTCTCTGTACTCTTAATCTTCACTCCATAGACAGCTTGCTGCACCCTCACTCCATTCCATGCACAATGAGGAATCTGGATCTACATCTTGACATTCTAAGATACTGTCTTGGCCCACCTTCATAAGGGCTAAAGCTGCCAGAAATGTTCAACGTAAAGTATGATTCTGATACTTTTTGGATTATATCTCTTTTCCTTTTTGGCTTATAAGCCAGGTCCAAAGGAAACTGTACCTGCCATCTCACTCTGACATAACTGACATTGATGTATAGGAAATAATAATTTTAAAAATTAGCAATAAAGTCAACTTTGTTGAACACCTCCTAAGCACTCTGCTAGATGTTTTGCATCCGTGGTCTCATCTCATTACCACCAAGACTGTGCAAGACAGATATTAGGCCCATTTCATAGATGAAAAAGCTGAGGCTCAAAGAGGTCAAGTAGCATGCCCCAAATCATACAGTCAATTAATGGATGAGCCAACATTCAAAACCAGCTTTCTGGTTCCAAAACACACATTTTTTTCCCTTCCGTTCAACCATGAAGATATTTAAGTGAAAGAAAGGTTCTGTTTAGATGCAGCATCTAATTTCTGTACCCTTTTCTGGAAGCTAGCTCCTTCCTTCCCCTACTCTTCCAAAATATCTCTAGGGAAAGCTAGTTGTTGAATAGGTAAGTTGCTCCAAACTATAGGAGGCGTAGAACAGAAGCCAGGGATCAAAAACTAGGAGCTTGGTCAAAGAATAGAGCCCAGTACTATGGGAAAGAGTTGTAAGTCCAGCTCACTCTGTGAATCTAGACAATGTGGTTCCCTCCCATTTGGGAAAGGTTTTAATGGGCTTTTACCTAGTTCTTCACTCTTACCTAGCAGCATCTTAAAAGCACCACTGAACACCTGCCACTGTGTTCCCACTTGGCCTTGAAGGATCGCTCCGTGGGCACAGCAATTGTAATTGAAACTGTGGGAACTCAAAAACTTCCTGGTAATTTCAGGTTCTGCCATGACAACGTGACCATTTTAGCCAAACCAAGTAACTTCTCAAACGGTACTCCTGCTAACCCCAGACTCTTCAGACTTTAAAGTAGAGAATAAAGACCCCGCAATGCCACTTTACTCCCTCTCAAACCTTTTTTTCTTCCTGAAGTCTGAACCCATGGTCAATTTTTACTCTTTGATTTTGCTTTTTCAAAGAAACCTAGAATCAAATTGGTGGTTGATTCTGAAACCAGAAGTCAGACTTCAACAATGATTCAGCATGCAGGGTTATTCGAAGAACTTAACACAAGAAGTATTATGCCAGGTGACTTCTTATCCATTCCCTGATTTATCCTCACAACAACCTGGCTGGGCACAATTTTGCCCCCATGTTGTAGATGACAGATTAAGTACATTGTCCAACATCACACGAATGAGAAGATGCTACGCAGAATTTGAACCCAGGGTTGTTGGGTTGTTGTTGTTGTTGTTTGTTTGTTTGAATTCCTTTCACTATTTCACAGCAATCTCCCAACTAAAGAAGCAGAGCCCCACAACAATGGGTAGTTTCAGGAAGTAACAAATGCCCATAGGGGCAGTAAGACATGAAAGGGCAGAGGACGTGTGAATCAGTGCGCTTTAAATAAAAAAATTAGTGGTGAGTAACGGGAGAGGGGTCTGGACAGGAAGTCAGGGCCAGATCATTGAAAGCCATATTAAGGCACTTGGGCACTAGGCAAGGCAGAGTGTTTGAATAGCTTTAAGTAATTAATTCATCATTCTTTCAACAAATATTTTATGCAGTACCAACTATGTGTTAAGCCCTGGGGACAAAACTGTAAACAGAACAGATGTTTCCTGTCCTCACTGGACCCACAGTCCAACAGGGTCATTTCCATATAGAGTAGAAAGTGCTCTGATAGGGGATGAGTAAGGTGCTAGGGAAGTATTAGAAGGACCAATGAAGGGAAGTCTGCCCAGGGGAAATGGTGCCTAAGTCAAGGTTTGATGGAGCGGGAGTATGGGGAAAAGGCAGTCAAGGAGATCCATAGAGTCAGTGGAAAAAGCGTGAGCAAGGCTAGAGGTGAGAGACCGGATGGCACACTAGGATAACTGAAAGACTGTAGAGGGGCTGATGAGTATGGCTAGAGATGAGGCTGGAGGGGTTGGACATGAGGCTGGGAGGGTCAAGATCAAGAAGCCAGGCAATGTTGAGAGTGATTTCTGTTTTAGACCACTTTGAGTGTGGTGGCAGCTGGATGCATACAGTCCTTAGACATAAATTCAAGGCTCTATCTTTAAAACACCACGAAAATGTGGTTCAAATGTGCATGGGGCCTCAGGAAGCAAATGTGCACCTCTCCCAATCAGGATGCCTTCAGGGGCAAGCAATAGAAACTCAAACTGGCTTAAATAATAAGGAAATGATATAGTATATGAAAGGAAGCCCAGAGACAGGGAAAGCACAGCACAGAGGCTCAATGATATAATCAAGCATTTTGGTTTTTTCCATCTCTCCATTCAGCCATCCTCAACACTGACTTCATTCTAAACCTGCTCCTCCTTGCGATTGTAAAATGGATGCCATTAGCAATGGGGGGCTCTGTGCTTCTGCCATCATCTATCCAGAAAGAGAGGGAAAACCCACTTCCTCGAGCATGGAACCTAAGCCCTTTCACTTAGCTGATTATACTCAGAAGTCACTCCTGAATCACCGGCCATGGGGAGAATGCCATGCGTTTATTAATTTAGATTAATCAAGATCTACCGTTGAAACTGAAAATGGTGTCAACTTTCCCTGGGTTTCATGGTGGTGGAGAATATGGATGCTAGAAAATAATCACATGTGAGGAAGAAGCTGGGGAATGGGTGCAGAGTCCACTGCCCTCCACCATGACAAACTGGGCACCTTTGCTTTTGAACAAGTGACCACAGCTCGGATACCCTGTCTGCTGGAGCAGACAAGCCTCAGGTCAGTCCCTCATCGGTTATCCATCCGGCAACAGCAACAACCAAGTGGTCACTCTGATCACCCAACTTGGTAAGTTTAATTATATGGACGTCATTGTGTGTCTAAACAGTCCACACACCGGACATAAGCAATCCTAGATACAACAGAAGTTTATGAAACTAGTCTTCATACTCACATAAATAACAAAAAGATACTGTCTCAGCCAAGATCTTTTCTCTTTTTTCCTTCACAGAATAACGTTGAGGATCAATTTCTCCAGCTTAACATCACCAGCCTTGGCAGCAGCTCATATTTGGAATATAAATGATGTCATCTGGTTGGCCTTTTCCCATCACAAACAGTAAATCTCCGAATCTGGAGCGATCTTTTATTTGGTTACACATATTGTACAGCATCAAGGGGTTAGAACACATGTGCTGGAGATTATTAAAATCATCTGGAGGAGGATGGCTTAGTATTGGAAAGCCCAGAACTTACGACCCTTTCACGCCTGGAATCTCCATCAACTCTACTTTTGCTCCTGCCTTTTCAAAGCAACAATTATGGCCGATTGGCTCGTAATCCTTTGTGGACTGAAGTGTTTCTGGTGCACCATGTTTCTTCTCCAGAATAAGATATCCCTAACATAGTGAATGTAGAACACAGAGGCCAGGATGAGGAGTCAGGAAGCCAGCCTCAGCTCAGCAATGTTTACATGCTCTTTGCGTATTTCTCATCTATAAAATGGAGATGATAACAACCAGCCTCATAGGACTGTTTGAGAGGAATAGTAAAAAAATTACGAGATCTTCGTTCATCACTTTATAATTTGCTAAAATCTTTCACATTAGCATTAGACTTACCTTGTACAGGGAAGCCACTCAAATGCTTGTCGGACGACATGGAGGTTGGTGGTAATATGGCTTGATGGATTCTGAGTCAAATTGGCTCACATTTCTGAACGTGGTTTTCCTCGTTACATGCATTCAATAATGCATTGAATTATAATATGCGTCCAATTTTAGCTTCTTTTTAGGGCTGTTGGAGGAATAAAGGAAATAATACACATGAAGCATCATTGGGTCAGGCACATCATCATGGTCAAGAAATAGAGGCTCCCTTTTCTCCACTACCTTCCTCTTCCAGAGTCTCATGAACTGGTAATAATACTGACATCCCACAGAACTGGTAATAATACTGACATTCTAGCTATGGAAGGACACAGCCCTGAAGGAGACAGAGCAGCAAGTCCAGGCTCTGGTCTTAGTTTTCCAACTTCCTAGTTGTGTGAACTTCAGTTGTGTAAATTTTCTCAGAGTCTCTGTTCCCTCGTCTGAAAATGAAGGAGCTGGTCTAGATCTGTAGTTCTCACATTTTTGAAATCCAGAGATCAAACAACCACACAAAACACCCACAGACCAGGAGCCTAACATAGCACTGTCAACTCTGTTATTTGATGAATAGGCATTCTTCAGGTTAACAGCTACTTACCATTATAATCATCTCAGACAAAAGGGTAAAGGACACCAGAAGAGAAGGAAGAGCAAGACATCAGAACACAAGACATCACTTTAAATGGGATGAGTTAATTTTAGGAAAAGAATGCTGCACTGTCCTATTTTCCTTATTTTTTTCTTATCATTCCACAGACTGGTGAAAATTTGTCAGGACCAACATGGGTCTTCAGAGTCGTGTATGGAAGCCAGAAGATTGTACGACCTGGAAGGTTTCCTCTACTAGGAAACCTCTGTGATTCTATCATGATTCCATCATGGCGAGAGGTGATGGTGCTAAAACAACAATTTATTTAGGGAAAATTAATAAAACAGTGAGTCAGTCCAGAGAAGAAATCAATCCAATAACTGATTTTGCTGAACTGAACGTTTCTGGGCCTAAAGAGGGAATTTAATTTATTCAAAACAGTCTAAGATATCATATACATTTTGACACACGCAGGCATGCTCCACAAGTCCTCAAGACACTTCCTTGTCCCTCATGTTAATCCTTCTGATTCAGCCTTCCCTCTTCACTGACTGTAAAATGACCATTATCACACTTACAGTTACATCAAAATGTGAGAGAGATGTGAGCAGACCAAATCCATCCAAAATATTCCTAACGCAGGCACCACATGTTCACCCTGAGGTCAGCTTGTCAAACACCTGCCATTCTCTAATCTCCAGCCAGAAAAATGATCTTTGAGCTCCACTGTGGTGATTTCAAAGTCCCTGCGTGAACACCACACGTTTTCTTACTAAGATTCTAAATAGAGACTCCCTGATTCAGAGTTAGCACTCATTTTTAATGAGGTTGGTTATCTGGTTTTGACTAAATTGGAAATAGACAAGCAGAATAGAGGTAGGAGAAGCTATTAAGACAGGTCAGTGGTTGAGGCTATGCGTCCACTCCCAGAAGGAAAAAAAATCCAAAACAAATACACAGAACCGTAGTGCTACTTAGAACAACAGCAGGTGTTTATAACTTTGATTTTAAGCCATCAAGAAAACTCTAATCTATACTCTATAATCTTTTAAAAGAGGTGAATGGTTATAGATTTTAACCAAACTGGTTGGAATAGATGCTCAAAGGGGCACATCTCAGCTATCAAGAAATTCACCCAAAGTAGGTAGATGCTAATTCTCCTATGATCCGACATAAATGAAGTAGAACAGTAATAGGAACAACTGGCTGTCTTGGTGTAGTTTGCCTCTTATGAAGTTCTCTTTATATCCCTTTTTACATTTAATATTCATATCAACCTTGTGAGGGACAAATTACTATTATCCATTCATCTCTCCAAATGAGGAAACTGAAACTCAGCGTGGTTTAGTAGGTTGCCCAGGATAGCAGAGTTAGTAAGGGGCAGGGCACACAAACCCAAGGCTTCTGACTTTAACCCCAATGTTTTTCCCACTCTCTGCTCCTCTCTCATCCTTATAAATAGCTATAAGACTAAGAGGTTCAAAGGAACTTCCTTCTGGTTCTCAGGACCATTATAAATGCCACTTGCCCTGGGAAGGAAAATAAAGTCCATGCTCTTTGCTGGCCTATGTGCTAAGTCATTGGCGCCCAGAAATAACCTCCTGGAGACTACGGGCCTTGTATTTACCACAAAGCAGTGGGTAAATAACTAGTTGGTGTTTTAGTGTTTTGTGGTCACTTAATCTGTTGTGTTCCTTCCCAAGACTCTGAAGGTTTCCTTTTTCAGTTAATTTTTATTTACGTTTCTGAGGTCTGCGTTGTTTGGGGTTTGGTTCATTGGATGTTTTTCTTGGAGTGTGCTGCCATTGGCTTCAGGAGGTTTCTGCTCTGCTATTTCATGGAATTTTCCCCGAGTGTGGATTGCTATGTATTTCTTCAGGGCAGTGAGCCAGGGCAGCGTTGGTATGCAATCTGTTCCTCTGGCCAAAGGACTTCTTGTCACCCATCCACATGGCTTGATTGTATTTCTCCACTGATAATTTCCCTCTTGTATGTTAATGTGCAGCAACCTTGGAGTTCAGCCATCTTGTATGTTGTATGTTATTGGCTCTGGATAAGATGAGCCCCGTTGCTTCTGACAGAGGTTGTGTCAACTGATTCTACTAGTTTGTTCTATCAGCCCAGGGTTGGGGAAGGAGATACACAGCAAATATTATGGGAAGAGTGGAGAAGTCTCATAGGGTTAATGTTACAGACTAAGCAAGTGTGTGATTGAAAACGTCCAGCTCTCCACACAGCTCTATGCCCCAGTAGGAGACAGAGCCAGGAATGCCAGGTGCCTCTCAAGCACCACACGCTCCCATGACCCTCAGCAAGCCTTTCTTCCTCTGTCTTTGACAAGCCCATAAATGATGTGCCAGAGAAAAATAAGAATTTGTTCCATATCAGAAAGTTTTGTTCTTTAGATGTTTTCTTTGTGGGTAGAAAAAAAAAAAAGAAAGGTCAAGTAGTGTTTGGTCATTAAAATGGCATGTTTCTCTCAAAGCTTTCAGGATAATTAAGATGCAAAACACACATCGAGGCAGAAAGTTGCCCTGGACAAATCCTTTCTTTGGCTCTTTCATTTATTGTACTTCATTTCATTGTTTGGTTTATGTGTTCTACACTGCTACTCTTGCCACAACGAATTTGGGATAGCTTACAAAAATATGTCAATACAAAATAAAATATTTCTACATCATTGAAGAGGCAGGGCGAATGGATAATTTTAAAGATGTGCGTACAATTCCTGTTTAGAATTTCTTAACAGATACCCTTGTAAAATTGTTGAAAGCTATTCACACAATTGACTCCAAAGGCCTACTGTTTATCACTTAAAATGAGCTGTGGCTCTCTAATCTACAGTGTGAACTGGGTACATTTAAGAATTTGCAGCCATTGTATATATAAACCACATCTTCTTTATCCATTCATCAGATGATGGACATTTAGGCTCTTTCCATACAATGGAATACTACTTGGCAATGAGAAAGAATGAAATCCTGCCATTTAAAGCAATGTGGATGGAACTGGAAGGTATTATGTTAACTGAAATAAGTCAGCCAGAGAAAGACACATACCATATGTTTTCACTCATATGTGGATCTTGAGAAACTTAACAGAAGACCATGGGGGAAGAGAAGGGGGAAAAAAGTTACAAACAGAGGGAGGGAGGCAAACCATAAGAGACTCTTAACTACACAGAACAAACTGAGGGTTGATGGGAGGTGGGGGAGAGGGGAAAGTGGGGGATGGGCATTGAGGAGGGCACTTGTTGGGATGAGCACTGGGTGTTGTATGGAAGCCAATCTGACAATAAATTATATTAAAAAAATAATAAAAATTAAAAAAAATTTTTTAAAGAATCTGTACCCAACTTAATTTTAATTTGGAGGTGGAGGAGACCAACTTCAATCCCCATGCTGACTTAGATGTTCTAGCACACCTCTGAAAGCCAACAGTGTTCTTATTTGCAAGTAGATAAAAGGGGAACTAACATTTACTAGTTCTATAATACATATTAAGCATTGTATAAGTATACTTGACATTTAATAATTCACTGAGTTCTCCCAACCACTCTGAGAGAGAGGAACTACCTCCATTGGACAGATGACAGAACCAGATAAATAACTTGCCCAAGTTCACTCAACTAGCAGAGACAAAATCAAGATCAATGCAGGAACATTTGACCGCAAAGCCAACATTCTTCTTATTTCATTAAACTATCTGCCTGAGAGACAAGTAAAAAATTGTGGAATATGCTTCCTCCAAGTTAGTGAGTATTAAGTTCTCAAAGGTAGTCCATTCAAAGATTGCCCCCAAACTGTAGGTTGAACAGGACATAACTGTAAGTTAAAAGAAAATCAGTGTCTGGTGGTTACAGTCAGCAAGAAGTTATCTGTGGCTACTGGTACTCCTATATAAATGTCCTCCAACCAGCCCAGAAAAAATGTATCCCAAATTCCTCGAAATTAGAAGCCATAACAAAACAGGAAGAGTAAGAAGTTATAGTCTGGATACAGAGGAAGCAAGGAAGCAATCCTACTAATCGGGGACAGAATGAACATCGGTGTTTCTTGGGTTGGCAAAGTCACTTTCAAAAGCTGCAAAAGAGACAAGAAAAATAACCCTGACATTTGTAATAACAGCTGCCACAATGGGTGTCTACTAGGTGCTGGGCACACTCTATGCTTCATTACTAATCTTCATAATGGGTCTCTCCTTTTTCAAATGAAAAAACAGAGGCTCAGAGAAGTTTCATAGATGGCTATGCAAGTCCACTAATAAGGTTCAGAGCCAAGGTCTCAATCATGAGCTTGGCTAACTCTGAAATCAGTACTCTTTACTGTTTTGCTGCTGCTCCTATGTTACCCAGGCCAACCTGGGGCAAAGCTAAGGCAAACGGGGCAACACTGATGCCCAAGATCAAATTATGAAGGAACAGCAGCATCTACTTCTGGAGTCTTGTAGGCATCAGAGAGATGTCTGCAACAGCAGTACTCTGGGGAAGACATGACCTCCAGCCCACTGTCAAGACAGGGGAAGAGGCTTGAAAGGAGAGAACTTGGACCTTTGAAATTCTTGTGAAGGAAAGGGTAGGTGCTTCCTACTCTCTCAATTTAGTGGCTCTTTCATAAGCTGGTGAAACCTGGGAACACAAATAATTTAAAACTATCTATAATATAAAAGAAAAAAATTACAATTAAAAGTAAGTCTCTCTTTCCATTAGTCTGCTTTGGCTGCCATAACAAGATACCACAGATCGGGTGGCCTAAACAACAGAAATCTATTTTCTCACAGTCTTGGAAGATAGAAGTCCAATATCAAGGTTCCTGCCAATTCGGTTTCTGGTGAGAGCTCTCCCCCTGGCTTCTAGAGAGCCACCTTCTCATTATGCCCTCACAGAGCCTTTTCTCGGTGCCTGGGCGGAGTGAGAGAGAGTTCTCTGATGTCTCTTCTTAAAAGGACCCTAATCCTATTGGATAAGGATCTTATCTTTATGAGCTCATTTAACCTTCATTTCTTCTTTGGAGGTCCCACTTCTAAATATAGCCACTTTGGGGGTTAGGACTTCAACATAAGAACTTTGGGGGTACACAAGCATTCATTCCGTAATAGTCTTCCACTCCAGACCATTCAGCACGTTCCCCTCTCCAAAGGCAATTACTGTTACTGATTTCTGAGTATTCTGCCAAAGACATTCCATGTACACCATGTGTTTATACAGATGAACGGACACTCTATGCTGTGCTCTACATCATCCTTTGGTCTCCTGTAAGTAGAAAGGGGAGACTGTCCCATGTCTGCACATATACCTTTCTGCTTCATTCTTTCTCATGATCGCATAGTATTCCATTTAAATTCCCACAATTAAATGTAATCAATCTCATACTTAAACATACTAAATTTATACTTAGTCTTTGGCTGTTACAAACAATACTTTAGTAAAACATCCTTGCTCAAATATATTTGTAATTGTGCTACTTTGCACCCACAGGATGAAATCCCAGCTGACATATAGGATCCAGTGGAGCTGGTTGGGGGCTGCACAATTCTCCATGTCATCTCCAGCCACTCACTTCCTCCTGCAGACTGTAGCTTTCCATCAGAGCAAATCAGTAACAGTAGAAATCCCCATGGTCTCCAGAATTATCATACCTCTAAGCCTTTGCAGGTGTTATCCTGTCTGCCCTGCCATACTTGTCTCCTTTGGCAAGCTTCCACTGATTCTACAATCTCTCAAATGTTCCTTCTTCTGCAAAAACTTCACTTCTTTCTCCTACACAGTCTTAGGGACTCTGTCTTCAATGAAACTATTGAGGTTATGTACATCTACATCATTATTACTGTAATTTTGTAGGCTTCTCTAACTTCCCATTGGATAGTGATAAAAATATGGAAAAAATTAGTTCTCATTTTTTATTTCCAATGAGCTCACTGAATCTTCAAAACAACTCTTTGAAGTAGGTATTCTTAATATTCTTACTTTACAGATGAGAAAAATGAGGCATAAAGGTATAACACAACTTGCTCAAAGAGAAAGTAAATGTCAGAGCGGGGACTTGTACCCAAACATGGTGGTTCCAGAATCTATTATATAAAAATCCTCACCAGACATGTCCAACCCCCCCGGTCTCCTCTTAGTCTTATTCCAAGGCGGGGGGTGTTCTTGTTGTCTTTTTCTCTCCCAGCCTCCCCATCTCTCCTCCCATTACAACTCCATTTCTTCCTTCCCACAAACTATATTCACTCCCTCCTAATTGGTGAAGATGAATTCAGCCTTCTCCTGGCTCCAGTTTCAAAACCCTCCTCTAACAACCACTAGGGATCAGCACACAAAGGGTCCCTAGCTACCAGGGCCCACACACCATCATAGGGAGTGGAGGATCATGAATAATAATTACAACATTAATAGAACATCAGCATCAGGTGGCGCTCACCAGAAACCAGAATCTGAATTGAAGATTAGCATACAGGACTCTATTCAGGAGACTTAGGATGACACCTGTGGAAGGGAAGGGGAGGGACACAGGGTTGGGCAGAGTGAGAAACTGAGCTCTAATACAGTCCAACAAAGACATCAGCTGACCCCATGAGGAGTACTGGAGCTGAGATGGCCTTTCAGAAATGTACCAAGTTGAGATGAGGTAGCCAGGCTATTGATCAGTCATTGGAAGCAGGCTGCCCATTAAGAGGTGTTGTGACATTGGGCAAAGCAGTTTTCTTTTTTCACCAAGACTGACACTGAGGGCTGTCTTCAGCAGCACTTCCTGCAGTAACAAGTGTATTCCTGAAGGGGGGTCAGTATGGTACATCAGAGCATCCACTCAATGTCCCATCCTTTAAATGCCTAACATCACATTATTCTAAGCGGTAATTTCATTTTCCAGATGGGATAATCAAGGCTTAGCAGGGTAAAGTTAATTGGTAGAGATCACATAGACAGTAGCAACAGAGCTGGTATAGGAACCCAAGACTGGCTGAGTGCAAAGCCCATGTTCCTTCTCTACATTAAGCTACCTCCCTCAGGCACATTATAAATTGTATGACAGCATGTATGTGGTAATCTTTTGAAGACCAGAAATATACACTCATAGAACTGAACTCCTTCCAGAACTGTGCTCTCCCATCATCCTCCAAACAAGCAATTCCCTCTGAGCCCACACACCCACTTGCTCTCATTTTCCACATGTTTACTTGGATGTAGTCACCAATTACATACTAGGCAGATGTCATCTGGAAAAGAAGCCATGGTCATTATCAAAGAAAAGTGAGAAATGCTTTCAAATTATGCTTGATGTCTAGTCCACATTTGAGGCTAGCTCACCTTTTAAAATAAAAAAATACTAGCAATGTTTCCCAAATGTGGTCTATGGACCCTGGGAATACCCAAGATTCTTTCAGGGGGTCTCTGAGGTAAAAACTATTTTCATAATAATAGAAAGAAGTATTGCTTCTTTTACTGTGTTGACATTTGTGCTGACACTGTGTTGACTGATGGCGAGAAGCCATCGTGAGTAAACAGCTGATGCTTTAGCACGAGTCAAGGCAGTGGCACCAAACTGTATTAATAGTTATATTCTTTAACACCGTGCACTCACAGTTAAAAGATAAAAATAAAACTCAATTGCACTCAAACATGCTTTAAGAGGGAGCAATAAAAAATATTTGTATTACTTGTAAGAGAGACTGACAAACTATGGCTATTTAGACATGGACATATGTCATACATTTTCTTAAAATTGAATAAAAAGAGCCTGCCATTTCCAGAAAAACAACTCATGGCATTTGTTGTCAATGGTTAAACTCAAGCTTTCAAGCAAGAATTTAAATTTTGGAAAATGTGTATCTGCCATTCATGAGCTTGACAACATTCTAATACTCACATTCTGATGAGATTGGTGGTGATAATAAGGAATGTGATTTTTTATATTGTATAATGAAATGAGTCAACATTCTGAAGATCTGCATAATTCAGTGAATTGATATTTTCCATATGACCAGTGCATGATGTTATAATGTTATGCGTGGGTAAAAAAAGAAAAAAAATCCACTCAAAGGAAAGGTAGACCAGTGGATTTCAGCGCAGTAGAATGTGAAAAGCTCACTGATATGGCTTCAGATTTCACATTGTAACTAACATTTAAGAAATTATCACTTGTCAAGTTTTGGTGTAGTATCAAAGAAGAACATCCACAATTGTCTGATAAGAATATTAAAATGACTCCTATACTTTACCTACCTGTGTGAGACCGGGTTCTCTGCACAGACTTTGACAAAACATTACACTGCACAGAATCTGACTTCAGAGCAGATGTGAGAATCCAGTCTTCTATTAAATAAGATATTAATGAAAAAAAGTTAGAGAGGGGAGAGCCAAACCATGAGAGGCTCTTAAAAACTGAGAATAAACTGAGGGTTGATGGGGAGTGGGAGGGAAGGGAGGGTGGGTGATGGGCATTGAGGAGGGCACCTGTTGGGATGAGCACTGGCTGTTGTATGGAAACCAATCTGACAATAAATTTCATATTAAAAAAAGATATTAATGAGATTTGAAAAATATAAAACAATGCCACCCTTTTGACAAATTATTTTTATTTTATAAAATATAATTATTCTTCATTAAAATGCCATTTCTATAAACATGAAATGGAATACTGTCATTTTAAAATAAATTAATAAATCGTCTCATAATTCCCCAGTTCTAATTTCTCTTTTTTAGATGTTTATTTTTGAGAGAGAGTGAGTGCACACACAAGCAGGGGTGGGGCAGAGAGGAGGGAGACACAGAATCCGAAGCAGGCTCCAGGTTCTGAGCTGTCAGCAAGGGCTCGAACTCATGAACCACAAGATCATGACTTGAGGGGAAGTCAGACACTTAACTTACTGGGCCTTCCATTCCAGGCACCCCACTCAGTTCTAATGTCTAATCTCAATAAATACATCCTATGTAAACAAAAGTTCTTGGGGTTCCTTGACAATTTTCTATAGTGTAATGGGTTCTTGAGACCAAAAATTTTGAGGACCACTACTCTAGGATCACTTAGCCAATACTTAGAGAGCAGAGGTAGGATTTTTTTTTTCCCAAGTGAGTTATTAAAATATTGAATGAACAAATGGAGTATTTTTATCTTTTTAAATTTTTTCTCCTCCAGTTTTTATTTAAACTCCAGTTCGTTAACATACAGTGTTACATTAGTTTCAGGTGTATAATACAGTGATTCAACAATTTCGTACAACACCCGGTACTCATCACAACAAGTGCACTCCGTAATCCCCATCTCCTATCATACCCATTCCCACCCACACATCCCCTCCAGGAACCTTCAGCTTTTTCTCTATAGTTAAGAGTTTCCTGGTTTGAGAGATGAGACAGAGAATGCATGTGCATGTGCACACTTGAGTAGCGGAAAGAGAGAGAATCTTAAGCAGGCTCCACACTCTGGGCAGAGCCCAACATGGGGCTTAATCTCACGACCCTGGGATCATGACCTGAGCCAAAATCAAGTGTCCTGCACTCAAATGACTGAGCTACCCAGGCATCCCTGGAATAAGTATTTTTAAGTGAACGAATAAGAAAAGGTTAAACAGATAAAGTATTTTCATAACTATATGAGGGGAGGCAAAATGTTGACTGAGACTGATTGTGTATATAAATCTAGAATACAAAAATATGAAAATGGGAAGACCCCTGGAGGTGAAGAAGCTTAATGTGATGTGTTCATTAGCTACCATATGACAGGCACTTTGTACATTTGCCCGCATAGTCTCACGATGGCTTAAAGAGCCAGGGATCCTCATTCCCTTTTCACACAGGAGGCGTTGATTCAGGAAAGTTACCGACAAAGAGGACATGTGGGGTAGGGGGATCCTACCCCAGATGTATGTGATTCCACAATGTTTCCCCACACTATGCTACTTCCCACCTGGTATCCAATCCCCGCTCACTCCTTCTTTTTACAAAAGAGGTAAAGCTCCCAAGAAGGCAAGTAAGTAGTAGAGGCCACTGAATGAATCAGTGGCAGAGCCAGATCCAGAAAGCAACTCTTGGGTCCTCTGGCTGGCACTCTTTCCACTGCCCCGTGCAGTGTCAGGCCAAGTTCTTCTGAAGAGGAACATATTTTGCAGGATGAATTACATGGTCCCCCAGCTCTGAGAACTAAGGGTTCTAAGACAAAACTGAAGGAGAAGTACGTGCTGGAAAACGAAGTTTGAACGCACAAAGTGTGAGGTGAGGTGGCTGGGTCTTTTACAGCAGCTGAAAGGAAACTAAAAGAAAGGAAAAAGGCAGAAGTAAAATTTTTAGGCAGATGAAACCCTCTTGCTCTTTCTCTGGCTTATAACTTCATGAAACACGTGTTTATAAAGCACCTCCATGAGCTGGGCATTATGTTAGGTGGAACATATGCTGGATGCTGGAGTTTGGGCCATGAGTCACAGATAATCCCATGGCTGGGGGTCTTGCAGTCTTAAGGGGAACACCAATGGGAACAGTTCCAATATACTGGGAGCGATCAAGGTTTTGACAGGGATATGGGTGTATGGGTGTATGGGATATGGAAGAGAAACATGATCTTGCCCGGGCCTGATAACATGGCACCTGCTCCAAGTCTTAAAGGACTCAGAATTGCTTAGGAAGGAGAGAAGGCATAAGGGATGTAATGCGTGTCACACACCCAGAGCGTGACATCTTGGAGAACGGGAAGTATTTCATTCTTCAGAGGGGGAATGGCCTCTTTCACATCTTGCAACAGCCACTCCCACCCTCCCCTCCATACTCGGTCATACTGAAATACCTTCAGTTCGGGTTTAGACGTTTAAAATAACCACGGATCCATCACGACTCCCTTCTTGGACTTCTGGAGGTCTAGGGATCCCAGGATGAGGATCAGTGGGCCAGATACTGTGAGATTTTTCTGAGTTTGCACAAGGGAGATATCACTCTCTCCCCATACATGTGATGCAAGGCTTTTCACCCATGCCTGGCCCAAAGTAGGAGGCCCATAAATATTGAATGAAGAAGTAAGAGTCTTTTTCACTTCTGCTTTTTTTCTTCTATTCTTTTTATTTCAGCTGCTGCCAAAAAATCAGTCACCCCACTCTACGCGTGCTGAAACTTCCTTCCGCCAAACAGACTTCTCTCGTCATTTGTCCCCGGATCCCCAGTTCTCAAGCTGGGGGTGGGAGGGGATGTACATAACTTACCTGCAAATTGGCTTCCTCTCCAGGGGATCTTGGTTCTTGGTGGATCATATTTTTACAACTCGACCTGATCACACCAGCAATTTCTTGAGGACAGGAAACTTGGCCTTTTCATCTCTGAATTTCCACCTAAGACCAAAGAACATTTGTTTACTGAAAAAAAGAAAAAAGAAGTAAAGGTTTTTGTCCTAATGAAGCCTTCTCGTTCTTTCTCTGCTGTAACTGCTACCCAGACGCTCCACTAAAACTGCAGTGACATCTTTTCTTTCCCACATGGACAAGTTTGTCATGATTCCTGTGTTTATATTTCCCAACCCACTCTGATTCAGGGGGAAAAATAAAGAGGACTCCACAGGAAAGCACAAAACCCGAGCACAACAAGCTGGGTGTGGGGAGATGCTGAGCATCTGAGTCAGCTCCCAGAGGCGAGCAGATGCTGGATCCCTCTCACCAAAGTCTTCCTCAATTTCCTTTCTTCCCTACTCCAGCCAGGATACATCCTGAGCTGCAGCAGCTGATGGAAACCGGGCATAGAAACCCATGGAAAAGTCCAGAGAGACAAGAGGAATCTCAAGCCAGGTCTTTCCAAAATCCAAAATGAAGGTGACTATGAAGGTCCTTCCAGCTGCCGCTAAAATGGAAAATCACAACCATTTCCTCCAACGTCTGGTTAAGTCCCTCCTGAAATCTTGTTTCATCAATAACCTCCTGTTTAAGGTACAACCTTTCCCTTCCTCCTGTGGCACAGAACCCTCATCAGTCTTATGCACCCAAAAGAAATCACATTTTTTTTTTGAAGATGAGGACCAACAAAAAAATAATGAAAAATTAAATCCTGCTCCTGAATCTTCCTTTGTCTTTTATCTATTTTTCTTTCTTTTCTTTCTTTCATCTAATTTTCTCAAGAACTTTTCTTTCTTTCTCTGGCTCCATTTTCTCATCCCTCATTCATTTTTTTTTTAATTTATTTTTTTAAATTCAAGTTAGTGAACATACAGTGTAGTATTGGTTTCAGGAGTAGAATTTAGTGATTCATCACTTACATATAATACTCAATGCTCATTCCAACAAGTGCCCTCCTTAATGACCATCACCCATTTAACCCATCCCTCCACCCACTTCCTCTCCAGCAACCCTCACTTTGTTCTGGATTTAAGAGTATCTTATGGTTTGCCTCCCTCTCTGTTTTTATTTTATTTTTCCTTCCCTTCCCTGATGTTCATCTGCTGTGTTTCTTAAATTCCACATATGAGTGAAATCATATGATATTTGTCTTTCTCTGCCTGACTTATTTTGCTTAGCATAATGCACTCTAACTCCATCCACTTTGTTGCAAATGACAAGATTTCATATTTTTTTGATTGCCAAGTAGTATTCCATTGTATATTATACCGCACCTTCTTAATCTACTCATCAGTCGATGGACATTTGGACCCTTTCCATAATTTGGTTATTGTTGATGGCACTGCTATAAACACTGGGGTGCATGTGCCCCTTCAAATCAGCATTTTTGTATCCTTTGGATAAATACCTAGTAGTGTAATTGCTGGGCTGTAGGGTAGTTCTAGTTTTAATTTTTTGAGGAAACTCCACACTGTTTTCCAAAGTGGTTGCACCAGTTAGCATCCCCACCAACAGTGCAAGAGGCTCCCCTTTCTCCCCATTCTTGCCAACATCTGTTTCCTGAGTTGTTGATTTTAGCCATTCTGACAGGTGTGACGTGATATCCCATTGTGGTTTTGATTTGTATTTCTCTGATGATGAGTGATATTGAGCAGCTTAGCATGTGTCTGTTAGACATATGGATACCTTCTTTGGAAATGTGTCTATTCATCTCTTCTGGCCATTTCGTCACTGAATTATTTGGGCTTTTTGGGTGTTGAGTTTGATACATGCTTTATAGATTTTGGATACTAACCCTTTATCCAATATATCATCTTCTCCCATCCCGTCGGTTGCCTTTTGGTTTTGTTGATGATTTCCATCACTGTGCAGAAGGTTTTATCTTGATGAGGTCCCAATAGTCATTTTTGCTTTTGTTTCCCCTGCCTTCGAAGAGACATGTCATGTAAGAAGTTACTGCGGTCAAGGTCAAAGACGTTGTTGCCTATTTTCTCCTCTAGGATTCTGATGGTTTCCTGTCTCACATTTAGGTCTTTCATCTATTTTGAAATTATTTTTGTGTTCCCATCCACTTTTAAATCCACTGCAAGCTGGCCCTTCTTTTTCTCTCCTGAACACCAGTTCCACTGTGCATATTCCTGCCTTTATCTTATTTGACATCTTGGCAGCATTTGACCTTCTTGGCCATTCCTTTCTTTTCACTGTCCTACTTGGACTTTTAAAGTACTATTCTTGCTTTTGTTTTTTCTTTTTTTTAAAAAAATTGTTTTTAATGTTTTTATTTTATTTTTGAGACAGAGACAGAGTGCAAGTCGGGGAGGGGCAAAGAGTGAGGGAGACCCAGAATCTGAAGCAGGCTCGAGGCTCTGAGCTGTCAGCACAGAGGCTGACGCAGGGCTCAAACCCATGAACCACGAGATCGTGACCTGAGCCGAAGTTGGAAGCTTAACCGACTGAGCCACCCAGGCACCTCTTGTTTTGTTTTTCTATCTCTTTGGCCACTTTTTCTCAGAGCTTCTCACTGTTTCCCTTGCTCTTCTCTTAAATATTGGTGTTCCCTATATTTCATCCACTTCATTCTTGTTCAGTGTATTCCTTTCTCACTCCTCACTTAAGGATATTTTTGAGTATTTTCTTTGTATCAAGCATTGTTCTAGGTAACCAGGAATTTGTAGACAATTCTGTCCCATGGAGCTTAGAGCATAGAGGGGAGACACAGGATTTTCTACTCTGCACACTGTTACTAAAATATTTCATCTTCATTCATCATTTCAACTACTACCAAAATGCTCTTAACTTTATAACCTATGGTTTCTATTCTGAACTTGATTCTATATTCCAGACACATAGCTCTACTTCAAACTCCTTTAGGGGCGCCTGGGTGGCTCAGTTGGTTGGGCATCCAACTCTTGATTTCGGCTCACGTCATGATCTCACAGTTCACGAGTTCAAGCCCCACATTGGGCTCCGCATTGACCGTGTGAAGCCTGCTTGGGATTCTCTCTCTGTCTCTGCCCCTCCCCTGCTTGTGCTCTTTCTTTTTCTCTCAAAATAAATAAATAAACTTAAAAAAATAAATTAAATTAAAAAATACTTACCAAACTATACAAGACAGAATTTCCATCTCTTACAGGAACTTAATTCTGCTTATTTAAACTAAATTTCTTTTCCCCAACTTTTATTTCCTGTGTCTTGTGCGAATGGCATCATCACCAAACCAGCCATTTAAGTCCTAACCACAGCAGACACTTAAAAGTCTTCCTTTCTTGCAAAGTGGGTGGAGGAGAGTAGAAGGTACTGGCTTCCAGTTATGGAATGAAAACGTCACGGGGAAGAAGGGTATAACAGAGGGAATATAGTCAACGGGATTACAATAGTGTTATATGGTGACTGAGGGAAGCCACACTTGTAGTGAGCGCAGTGTAACATATAAAGTTGTGGAATCACTATGTTGTACACCGAAAACTAATGTAACATCGTGTGTCAGGTACAGCTCAATATAAATAAAATAATTAGTTAATTAATTAATCAATTGCTGGTTTTCACTTATCTTTCATCCAATCTGTTCCCAAGTCATAAGGGTATCATCTCCTAAGTATCTCTTACGTCTCTATGTCTCGTTTACAAAAACCTTGTAAACACTCTAATCAGGTCAGCATCATTGCTTCCCTCTCTTGAATTAATAAGCTCCTATTAGCCCCGTATCATTATCCCTCTACAGGTGTGCTTTCTAACATACAATATGGATCATGTTACTGCCTTGCTGTAAACCCTTCAGTGCCTTCCTGCTCCTGGGCAAAGACAGAAGTACTTCCCAGTTCGCAAGGCCTTCCACAGAACAGGCCTTCCATCATCAAGGCCTTCATAAATCGAGCCATACTTCCCCAACTGCTTTTTGTATGGTCACGTGTTCCAATGGCACAACCAAACTGAAAGCTTTGGCATTATCAGGGTGGGAGGGATCTCCTGCTTATGCCTCAGTGACACTGCAAAAGTGCTTCCCTCTTCCTGAAATACCGTACTTTTCCTTACCTTTTAGAACATCTTGCCATTATTCAACATTTGGGTCTGAGGCTAATGTCTTCCCTTACACCATCAGGAATAATCAATTTCTTTCTTGTGTTTGCACATGTTTCATTTATGGCGACTTTTATATTTTAGAAACTGCTTTGGTATTTTAGGCCCTAGAAGTTACAATTTTCACTTCTGTATCCCCTGCTCTACAAAGAGCCATCAGCACATAGTTGATGCTAGGAAAATAAGTGATGGAATAAAAAGCCCTACAAACCAACCTGGGCTTTACTTGGATTCATTTGAATTTGCTATTGTTTTAATCCCATAGTATGTATGTGTGTGTGTGCGCGCGCGCATGTGTGTGTGTGTGCGTGTGTGCGTGCTTTAGTTTTTTCACATGGAGAACGATATTTTTAGAATGTGCATTATCTCTGGATACAAAATGTTTTGACTAAATCTAATCTGTCACTGGTGAGCACCCAGCCTGGAAACAGCAGAGCCATTTCTGAGCTCCTGATACAGCACTATTTCTGGGGATCAGTTGGTTATCCAGTAGCTGGTTGATGACCTTGAATCCATCATTTCATCATGGAGGGAGCAGTATTTATTCTAACAAGAATAGACACAATTCCTAGAGAAAGATTTTCCTTCCCTGCTTACATCCTTAAGACAGTTCTACCTTTTGTGGCCTTACAGAATACTTTACCCATTGCTACAACGTCCTACGTATCATTGCTTCCAATTAGTGAAAACATTTTATAACAAAGGAAGTATAACACAGGGTTTCCATTTACAGACTTTACTAGTCTTACCATGTGTCCCATTATTCATATATAATTGGCTTGAGAGAATGATGAAATGGCCTAACAAGGGCTCACTTTTGACACTATGTTGGACACAACCTCCTATGGAGAAATTTTTGCTTGCGAAACCATTATCCTGGGTTCAATAGGTTTGGGGTTACTACTGTCCTAAGGGAGCAACACTTTCATCAGAGTAAAGTTCTATTAACGTTGAATTAGACAGTACTGAGACTACCACTTCCTCATATTTTCGGGGCTACTCATGTTGCTGAACCAATAGTTGAAGAAGGGTATCATTGCCCCAGCAAGGATATCTAAGTCCAATTACCAGAGGGAAATTGAGATGCTATTACACAATGGTGGTAAATAGAACTGTGTCTGTAGGGGATTCATTGGGGTACATCTTATTCTCCAACAGTTCTGTTCAGTGGAAAACGAGGGCAATCCAAAACAGGATTTTCTAGGACTTACATCTCCTAAGAATAAAGATTTGGGTGACTTCAATAGATAAACAATGTCACCCAGCTGAGGAATTGGCAGCGAGTAATGGAAATGCAAATGGCAGTGGAAGAAGGCAGCTATAATTATTGACATAGGCCTCATAAGACTTACATGAAAGCTGAGGTTATATCTGAATGTTTTCCTTAATTAATATTTTTCTTGTCCCCCGCCCCCCCCCCCTTTATTTCTACCCACAGTCTTTCCTTAAAAACCTGGTGATGGCCAGAATTCTTTCAGGCTTCAGATAGGAATTTCATCAAACTGAGACCCCCATGGGACATTATGGTACTTGATGGGATTTTTGTGCCATCTGTGTTGAGGGAATCAATCTTTCACCTGGACAAAGACAAGAGGGGGTGCTGAAGGGCAAAGGTGGTGGCCATTGCCAAAGTTCTTCCAACTGGACCATTATATTTACTTTCCACCACTCTCCAACCTGCACTGTGCTCCTGGACACTGGCTTTATTAACCCATCAACAAGTTCCCATGATCAATGGCTTCCATGGGTTCAGCCAAAGGGAGACAAGAGAGCAGAAGACAGAAGGAAGGTGAGATTAGGTATTTATTCTTTAGGCTATTTTCATGACAGATCACATCAGGTTGGCTATGTCCTTGATCTGAAAGCCACAGGTCCTGTCAGGGATCCTCTACTAAGATGTTCCTCTCTAGGTTCTGACAACTAAGCTTCTTCTTCTCAAGCTTCATAGCATAAGCCTCTAATCAGTTCCTGTTACTAGCCCCGGGGTACTCCAGCATCCCTTGACTATACCATCATGAATATTTCTTTTTGAAAACCATCCTCAAATCATTCAGTTGGAGAGTGTCATCTGTTTCTAGCTGGGATGTTGACTGATAGAGCTGGTGCCCCTTGCATTATGGAAGGATGGTTCTGATTAAATAAGTCTTAAAAAGACCGCTGTCACAGATTTATACTCCTGGGGAGGTCCCAGATTTCTGGATGAAATAGCTTTAGGGGAGACTTAAGAAAAAAAGTCTTTTTTTTGGTTTTTTTGATAGAGCTGTTAATAGGGCTTCCCTCCACCACTTCCCCCCAAAGCAAGAAATATGTCAGGGCATCCTAAATGGAGGTTTGGATTCATTTAAATTTGCTCTGATAGTGAATTCCATAGCTGTGGACCTTGGACTAGGATGGACTAGGTGTAGCTGAGGACTCACAGTGGCTGTTGTTGGCTGGCTGAAAGGGGCATTTATGAACAGCCAGCCACAGGGTCAAGCCACAAAGTAGCATAAAGAGGACCATGTGCGCTTCTCTCAAACTGCTAAGTACATTTCTAACAAAATGATCTTCTCTATATATTAACAGCAACAACAAAAAATTGAATCACCTGTGAGCTGGACCATGAGGGAGAAATGGGCCTCCGCTTGAAAGGAAAATGACTCAGGAATCAAGCTCATTTACTCCAGCCCCCCCCCCCAAACCTTCCACGACTTTCTCGACCCCGCTAACCATGCCCCAGGGCGCTCTATGGTTCTAACTAGAAATTCAGGGGCATTCTTTGCCTCTCCCTCTACTCACCTCAAGTTTTGACTGAGCCTGGCTTACTGGAATTATCCAGACAGACTGGGTTCAAGTTGCAGCTCTAATACTTCAGAGAGCTGTGACTTTGACCAGCACGTGTTTCATTCTTTAGTTTCAATGTTTTCATCTGGAAAATGGAAATAATGATATCTAATAACCCTTGATTTGACATAATATGAGCGCAATTAATATGTTCAATGAGCATGATTTGGAAAGTAATTAAAACATAACTCTGTTTTCCATCATCCTTTCAAAATATTCTAAGTGAAAGTAATCTTATCATTCCCCTGGATGAAAAAGACATGGGCAGATCCTATGATTTTTCTCTTGTTCTTTCTCTTAGCCTGAGGCGCTAAATAGTCCGCAGTTCTCGAAGGAGCAAAACCTGGCTCCTTAGAGACATCAGACGAGGGTAAGACACAAAAATAATTAGGTCTAGGGGAATAAAAAGAAAAATGACCGACATATTAGAAAATTATATAACTATCTTTGGAAAACCTAAAAGAACCCATGGACCAATTCTTAGAAATAGTAAGATAATTTTAAAATATGGCTGCTTCTAAGATCAATATATACAATTTCATTTCATCCCTTTCAACCTCCAGAATAAATAAAAGACTCACCTATAACAATAAGAAAATGCTAAGGATCTTGGAAATATAATTTAAATGGAGATTTGAATTAATGGAAAGATACAACATAGTCATAAAGAGAGATTATTTTAAATATGTTAATTATCTCCAAATTGATCTATAGATTTAAGACACTTGCAGTTAAAATCCCATTAGAATGTTCTGAGGAAACTGACTCCCTGATTCTAAAAAAAAAAAAAAAAAAAAAGGAAGTAGAAGCTTGAAATGCATAGAGTACCTTTTTTCAAAAAAATGTGTTTCTGAATACAATAAAAAAATAAACAAAAATAAAATGTATGTGAAAGAACAAAGGCCAAGAAATAGCCAAACACTTCCAAAGTGAAAGGATGTCTTCTATCAGATATAAAGATTTACTATAAAGCTTGTTAATGAACACAGTACAGTATTGGTATAGATACAGACAAACCAATCATAGGATTAGAAGAGAGATTCACAGAACAGGGCTGCACATATATGAAAAATTGATATCTGACAGAGGGGCATCACAACCTACTTGAGAAAAGAGTATTTATTCGTTCAATGGTGCCCGAACAATTCAATACCCAAACAGGCAAAAATGACATTAGGATCCTTCCCACATACCGTACCTAAAAATCAATTCCAAATGGATTAAAGATATATATGACAGGCAAAACTTTGTACTGGATTGTATAGGAGACTAGCTTTACAAGCATGGAGTAAAAAACATTTCTTAAATAAGACACCAAAAACTGCTAATATGAAAGAAAAAAAAAACTGGTATATCCAACTGTATTGAAATCAGAGACTTCATTCTATCAAGATACCATAAAGAAAGTGAAAAACCAAGCCACAGACTGGGAGATCATATTTGTAAAACTTTTAAGTGACAAAATATTAGTGTATAGAATACAAAAATAACCTCTAGGATTAATTAGGAAAACCAAATAACCCAGAAGAAAAAGTGGGCAAAAGTTACGGATTGGCATTTCACACACACAAAAAGTCACACTTACACGGCAAAAAATATTTGAAAAGAGATTCAACTTTTTAGAAGTCCGGAAAATGCAAATTGTGATAAGATATTCACTTACCACACTAACAAAAAAATCATTAAGTTTGCTATCTGTTGGTGAGGATACGAAAGAGAATGTAAATTGTTATGACAAGTAGTTGACATTGTTTTATAAAATCAAATATCCGCATAGCCTATGGTCCAGAAGTAGTTCCACTCCTAGAGATGTAAATGGGTACCAGCAAACAGGCAGAAGAATAATCATAGCAGCCATGCTTGTAATGGAAAAATAAATAAATGAGTAAATGAGTAACACAATTCTAATCTATAGGAAAAGGGCATGTAAACTGTGGCAGTTACACACATATTACAGAACAATGAAAATTAACTATTGCTACAGATTATGACACAGATGAATCTTAGACATTACCCTGTAAAGCAAGTTTCAAATCATTAAACTCTGTAATATAACAAAAATGATTCTGAAATAAATTATTTAGAGAATAAATACATATGTGATGGAAGAATGGAAATAAAGGAACTATAAGAATACTAGAATTCTAGAATTGATACCATTCTAGTTCTTAAAGTTGGTTGTGGGTGCTTAGGTATTCATTTTATTGTTTTGCTTCTAACTATATTATACATATTCTTTGTCTCCAAAATGTTCCTGAGACTCTTAATTTTTTTCTACCTTTTCCCTCTTTCCTCTGTTCCTTCCACTGTGAAATTGAGACTATACAGTGAATAATGTAATTCAGTTACTGAGCATTTCAGTTTGATCTGCTTCTCAATTATCATTTCTATTTTGTCTGTTAAAAGCGTCTACCTTACCACTTATTTCCAAAGTATTCACTTTTACCTCATAGAGCACAGCTCTCATCAGGTGCCTTAAATTCTCTGTTTAATAATTCCAATATCAGGGTTATCTCTGGGTTGGTGACTATTGTCTTTTCCCTTAAAAGTGGGCCAGAGTTTCTTGGTCCTTTATATGTAATTTTTTATTAAGTCCTAAACATTTTGAGTATTTTGTTGTGAGGTTCTAGGTCTTGCTAAAATCCTCTAATGAATGTCAGTTTGTTGTTTTAGGAGGGAATCAGGTCGCACCACACGTCCTAGCTCACCATCCGTGGGTGGTGGTTTCAACATCAGTTCTGTTTTCAAAGCCTTTGCTGTTTCATTGCATCTCAGGGGTGAGTTAGCGATTTGTGTCAGTTTATACACAGACTCAGGGATCCCCTTTTCCAGAACTCTTCCTTCCATGATCTCCCACACACTCTTTGGTTTCCATGGAAACCAGAGGACTCCTTTCCTGAGTCCACTGGGTAGAAAATCAGGGTTCTCCTTGTGCTATTGAGAAGTTCTATAGAGATGGGCCTACCCTCATGACAAGGTGCTTTGAGAAAAGAGGAGGGAAAGAACCAGGATTTCCTCTATGTTCTTTGGGCCAGGGGGGTCCTTTTTCCAGTTTATTTGGCCAGAAAGACAAGGGTACTCAGATGTCCACACCATGACCAACACTGCTATCATGCAGCTGCCCAAATGAAGCCTGCCTCAGGGAAGAACAAGGATGAAAGAAAAAAGCCAAAAAAAAAAAAAAAAAGTAGGACTATTCTCCTATACTCTCCAGCTCATAGGAGGCCCCTACTCTCAGTCCTTTGGTTATAACACAGGGGAATCTTTTCAGAATTTTGGTATAAGTCCCTACTCTGCAGTATGGAACTCTGACCTACCTTTAGGTCAAAACTGGGAGAGATAAGAGGGAAAAACCCTAACCACACCCCAATTATAGGTCATTAGTCAACAATGGACCTCCCTCCCAATCGGCCTGCTGTTGTTAATGTTCAGAGTCTTTAAATCCTGTTTTTTAAATCTGTCACAAGTTATTAGCTGTAATCAGTGAAAAAGAGAGGCTAGAGTGAACTTACTCCATCTTGGCTGGTGCCCAAATCCATATATTCTTTTTTATACATTGAATACTACATAATACAATTAAAAATTTTTTAAAAAATGGTCTATCCCCAGAGGATCTCATAGTTCACGGGAGAAGACAGACTCTAAACACACTGTTTTAGGGAATTTGGCTTGAATAAAGAGAAAAGAAATAGGGTCAGAGGTAAAAGGAGACAAAGAGTAACCCTGAGTGAGGGAGGTGTTTTGTGGGTTCTTTTAATTTTTTTTGGTTTTTTGTAGTAAGACTTCGCTAAAGCGGGGCTTATAGCTTCTCCTGCCCAAGAGTTAGCACACTTTAATTATTTTATATTTATTTAGAATAACTTATTTCTGCCTTCCTCCTCGGATGCTAAGCCACATGAGAGCAGGTCCATATCTGTAGTTCACCCTTGTGCTATTCCACACAGTAGGTGGTCAAGATATGTTTACTGACAGATTACGAAGTATTGGCACTTATTTGTTATACCACGTGCTATCAGGGCTCTGCCATATCCTCTTGCCCGTTACTTCAGTGTACTCTAACCCAACCTCTAATTGCCAGCTCCCAAATTTCTCCACTTGAGGTCTTTCTCAGGCTTCTAAAGCATGTTTTGTCTACCTGCTTGGCAGGTAGTCAGTGCCAAGAAACTACTATCTGCTAGGAGAAGACCTCAACCAATGACTGACAGAGCTGGTTTATAAAAACTCCAGGCCCTCCCCCCTTGGGAGGGTTAACTCTGTGTCCTGTATCCTACAAGGGCTCTCAGAATTTCCCCAGCAGAGTTTAGTTCCACCAGCCCACGGTGATAGCTGGTTCGATAATGCACAATTGATTGGCTGCCTTTTCTTCTCTGACTCCCTTTACCATCCTCTTTTGGTATCTCTTTATCCTCTGATAATAAACCACTTTCACCTAAACCCTAATTTCAGGGTATGCCTCTGGGGCAACCGACACTAAAACAGCTGCATATTCCACCTACACAGGCATGGTCTTTTATCGAGAAGTTTCCCCGTAGCTGGGAGAGTGGGCAGAGCACTGGACTTCACGCCCGACGGTCCTACTTCATCCACTTACCATCTAGGCAACCTTGAACAAGTCACTTGATTACTCTGAGGCTCAGATTTTTTTCATCTGGAATGTGGAATTGATAAAAATCTACCTCGTAATATTCTTGGGAGGATAAAATAAAATAATTTATGTGCAGAAAAAAATATATAATATATGTGCAGAAACTTACCACAGATACCAGTGCACAGTGAGTGCCTAGTGCATTCGTGTGAGCTGGCTGAGTGTAAGTATAAAGAATTCTTTCTTGTGCTGTGAATCATCATGCCTGCTTTATTTTTTTTTCCTGATGTAGAGTGGGGGCTATATTAACATGCCCAGTCAACATCAGGAATTGCTAATGGTGGGGAAATGTTGGAAAGCTTGTATTGTTTCATCTTGAGAAGCATGCTTCTAATTAGCCAGAGCCTGTTTTATTTCAACATAAATGAGCAATGGCTCAACGGATGGTCCCACTATTCCTGAGTCCCAACGTACTCCAGAGGAAATGTACAACAAACACTTCAGAGAGCGCACATCATCTTTTAATTTATGTGGATTTCTCTTTTATTTGAGAATTGTTCCATGAAGTTTTCATGGCTTCATAGACTTTTAGGTCATAACGAAACCCTAGTGATCGAGAACAGTCGGACCCCATTGTTTTACAGCTGGGGAATCAGAGGCTCCAGTAGCTTCTTTTCTCTCATGGTATTTCAGAAACAATGACAACTGTCTTCAAATATCTAAAGGATTAATAAAGGAGAGAGGAGGCAGTCTTATTAAAGTGACTTCAAAACTTAAAGATGGCGGGAGCATTCGGAATTCTACAGAAGAGGGAAGATTCTACCAACGAGAGCAGTTCGGCAACAAAAGAGATGACTAAAGAGATAAGCTCAGCACCACTGGACATATGCAAGAGGATATTGAACCTATATGGAATGCTCGACAAGGAATTCTTGCTCGTGAAAGGGAGAATTACCTGGGTATTCAAGTACCTTCCAACTTTATGATTCTATAGTTTGGGGTTTCCTACAGGAAATACTTACACAGTCCAGAGCTTTTAGTATACGCTCCGTGAAAACGACAATTGATTTCTACCAAACCCCAGTGGGTCCTTTTATGTTGCCCGAGAGATCATTAATTCTCACCTCACTCCTATGAGCCCCTTGGTTTTTTTCATATTGACACTGTATTCAGGGCCAGTTGATCTCCTTTCCAAGCAATCTGGAGGCTCAGGTGTTTGACACAGGATGGGGATCCAGGAGGCCAGGCCTGGCCCATGGGAATGAAGATGGCTAGAGCAGCCATGCAAGTGCACCTCTCGGACCTCCCTTCAAGAAAGAACCTGCCATTCAGCTGTCAGGAGCAGTGAGCCGACAGGCTCCAGCCATTAGTGCCTTTAGGATCCATCTTAGCTTTTTTTTTTTTTTTTTTAATTTTTTTTAAATTTTTTTTTCAATGTTTATTTATTTTTGGGACAGAGAGAGACAGAGCATGAACGGGGGAAGGGGCAGAGAGAGAGGGAGACACAGAATCGGAAACAGGCTCCAGGCTCCGAGCCATCAGCCCAGAGCCCGACGCGGGGCTCGAACTCACGGACCGCGAGATCGTGACCTGGCTGAAGTCGGACGCTTAACCGACTGCGCCACCCAGGCACCCCCCATCTTAGCTTTTAAGCTGAAGTCCTATCATTTCCAGGGAGCCCTCACTGCTGACTGAGCACGGCAAAGGTACCAGGGCCTGGCCATGTCAGCCTGGACCGGGACTCCTCTTTCAGGCTCTTTGCCCTGCAGCTCGCATTGGATCTGTGACTTTTCCGATCTGGATCTGCAGCTCTCCCAGCCTGGTCTTGTTTCTTCCCTTCTTTCCTTTCCCGGGTGTCACGTCTACATCACAGTCTGAGGCTTTCCCTACCCAACCTTGCTTCTCTTCCTATTACCTCTCACAGACACAACCCTCAGTAAAGCTTTTATACTCCTAACCCCATCTCCGCCTCTGCTTCTAGAAACACCAGTCAACTCAATGGTTGCCCTGCAACTATGGAGACTATGGCAAAAAAGGGAACAAAAGTCCACATTCCAAAGAAGGAGAATCTGGATCATCAACACATCTGGGGAGACCGAGAAAGCAAGAAAGAGACCTGAAGATAGGGTGTGCCACAAAGACCAGAGGGCAGCACTGAGGCTTTAAGAGACAAAGCCTGGAATGATCCCTTGAGAAAAAGAGCTGGGCGGGGGAACTGTGCCCCTAGGGACCCCCCCCCCCCCCCCCCCCCCCCCCCCCCCCGGCCACACCGTTGCTGCTCTTCAGACAGATACCGCCTACTAATGTTTGGCATTTAAAGGGGCCACAGAAAGGAAGGTAAACTGTCGGTGCTCGATCCATCGGCACCGACTGTTCCAAAGCACAAAACACGGACATCAGCAATGAGCTTTATAGATGTGGAAGCGCCAGTTTTAAGGAAGCAGATGATAAAGACAGTCAATATTTATTGCATGCTTAGCATGCATCCGGCACTGTTCACTGTTGTAAGGGCACGGACTATCAGTTTCTGAGGCTCAAGCATCTGGGAGCAGGTTGCTGGATCATTTCGACTCAGGGTCTTTCAGGAGGTTGCAGAGAAGCTGAGAGCCAGGGTTGCAGTCATTTCCAAACTTACCTGGGGCTGGAAGATCCACATCCAAGATCATTCCTGTGGTTTTGGGCAGGCCTCAGTTCCTCACCATGCAGGCGTCTCCACGGGGCTACGTGACCTGGCAGCAGGCTTCCCCTGAAGTGAATGATCCAAGACAGAGAGGTCACCGAAGATAGAAGCCATAGTCTTTCATAATTCAATTTCAGAAGTGCAACGCCTTCCTTTATGCCATATGTTACGGCCACACAGCCCAACCCTCCTATAGGGTAGAAGAGCCTTCCACCAGGGCATGGACACAGGAGACAGGGGACACCCAGACTAGACTGTCTTGGAGGCTGACTGCCACAACCTCTAGAGGAACAGTATGAAGTAGACATTTTACCAACGAGGCTCATTTACCAATGAGGCACGGAGAAGCTGTGAGACAAGTGACGGAGTCACAGTTTGAACTGAGAGTCTATGTGCCTCACCATTATGCATACTGTCTCCCCAAGAGGAAAACTAGGAGGCAGAGAAGGAAGAAGACGGACGTGGTTAAACTTGGTCATTGTGGGTGGTTATGAACGCCACAGGCAGTGATAGTTTATACAGAAGTATAGAGCTAAAACAGAGCAGTTCCTCATGATCAAGGATAGTCTTTACTCCAAATGCACAGAAAAAGAATTATTTTCCCATTTACCAGATGACAAAATAAAATTCAAAAAGATTGAGTGCTTTTCCCCTAGTTGCACAATAAGTACACAGTGGAGTTAAATTCTGCTCTTCATTTCTAAGTACAGGGCTCTTGTCTATACCTCGGCTGTTCTTTCCACTATCCCAAAGGATAAATGGGTGTTTCAGATTCTCCGGAGTAATAAGCAAGGTAACTAAAGTGGAGGAGAACACCTAGAAATCTATAAATCGGTTAGGTATGAGGTAAAGAAGGCCTGAAATAAAGAAAGAGCACTTATTGGGTCTTTTTCAGTGTTAAAGTATAATCTACACACAGAAAAGTGCAACAGAAGTGTGTGGCTAGTGGAATTTTATACACTGAACAAACCCAATGAAGAAGCAGCTATTACTATTCACCCCCAAACCTCCTTTGTTCCAACTCTCTGTCACCAGCCCTCACAGAGTGAACACCATGCGGACTTACACGACCATACGTCCATTTCACCTGCTTTTGTAATTTATGTAAATGTAATCTTATACTTTCTGCAACTGGTTTATTTCGTTTGATCTTATGTTCATGACATTCATCCATACTGTTGGGTCTACCCGTCGTCTATTCCACTGTGTGACTATATAATTTATTTATCCACTGTACCAGAGGTTGGCAACCTACATTCAAATTTGGCCCACCTCCTATTTCTATACAGCCTGCACGGTAAGAATGATTTGTGCATTTTTGAAGGCTTAAAAAAAAAATCAGTAGCATTATTTACAACAGCCAAGATATGGAAGCAACCCAAGTATCCATAATCGATGAATGGATAAAGAAGATGTGTCACGCGCACCCATGGACGGGCACACACACGTGCACGCGCACACACACACACACACACTGGAATACTACTCAGCCATAAAAAAGAATGAGATCATACCATGTGTGACAACATGGATGGACCTACAGGGCGTTATGCTCAGTGAGATAAGTCAGACAGAGAAAGACAAACACCATATGATTTCACTTATAGTGGAATCTGAAGACCAAAACAAATGAACAAATAACAAAAAAACTTAGGTACAGAGAATAAACTGTAATATAACCTTCTATGTTAATCACACCTCAATAAAAAAAATTTTAAAAAAGTGAGTGTGCCAAAAATGCAAAAAAAGAGAAAAGAAATAATAAATACAAAGAATAATATTGCATGACACATAAAAACCACATGAAATTTAAATTTTTGTCCATAGATAACATTTTATTGGGACAAACCATGCTCAGTCTTTTACGTAAAAGCTAGGGCGGCTTTCCCACTACCAATACAGGTAGGCAGTTGCAACAGAGACCTTATCATCACTCTACTGCTTTGCACTGTTTTGGGGGCACTCCAAAAAGAAATGAAATAATTATAAGGTGATTTTTGCCTCTTGGTCTGCGGAGTCCGAATATTGATGCCCTGGCCTTTCACAGAAAAGTTTTGCTGAGCTCTGGGCTATTCTAGCGATGGGCATTTGAGCAGTTTCCAATTGGATGCTATTATAAATAGTGCTGCTTTGAACATTCCGGTTGGTGTTTTTGCTGAACATCTGAGAGCACTTACTCTGGGCACATACCTAGGAGTAGACTTGCCAACTCGTTGATTAGGTTCAGCTTGCAGGGTACTGGCGGAGTAGCTTGTACTCATTTGGCACTCCAGCTAGCAGTGTATAAGAACTCCAAGTGCTCCATATTCTCATCAATAATTGATATTTTCTGTCTCGTTCATTGAACCACCTGGTGAATGGATAGTGGGAACGTGAGCGTGGCTTTGAAATAAAAATTACAACCTCTAATTGTTTAGGCTATGCCAAAAGCTGTGCCAATAATTTCACCTACGTCATCACTTTATAGACAAGCCCATTTTACTGACGTGGAAACAGTATTCATCAAGGTTAAGAAACTTGAAGGTCACTCTGGTATTAAGTGGCAAAACCAAGACTCAAACTCAGATCTGATGGCTCCATAGCCTACATTTCCTCTACTGCACCACCTTGTCCCTCCATGTGACCATGTGATAAGACATTACGCCCTTGAAAAGTATCAGCCACTGCAAGGTCTTTACCTAGACCTTTGTTAAGAAACAGTTGTTAGGAAAAGGGATACAACAGAGACACAAAATGTGGATATGGGGGAAGTATGGGCAAATACACCCTCATTTCTGTTGCCTCCTGCGACAGTGGTTGACCAAACACTTTTTGCTTCCCTCCAGCCCTCTGGCTGGTTATGTGTATTACATGTTCTGACAGCTGAGGCCCATGGTGAAAAATGATAACAGATTTGTGTTCTCAAGATCATCTCCAGATGCTGACCAGAAGCACCTCTGGATTCATGAAATATTTGCCTTTAGTATTTCTCGAAGATGGATGTTTGGGGCGAAAAAAAGTTCTAGGAACATTTCAGTATAAATCATGGGGAATTCCTTCCTTCGGCAATCTGGAATGCATTTCTCTATTTCTTTAAGAAGAATAATGTGTGTATTAATAACTTGGTTGGAATGGAGTCTGGGCCAAGATGAGATGATCACGGAAATCATTATTGATGGTTTCTTGTAGCCAAACAATCTGTTCCCCAAACCTGGAGTCTGTCATCTGCAGGTGAAAGGCCACACTGGAGTCACACGCATGCATCCCCTCCCCTCTGTCCCTTCTGCCATTCTTCCACCCAGTTTTAGGATTTGGTTGTTATTGGGGTTTCGGGTTATGAATTGCAAAACGCTCATAATCAGGTTTATTAATGTGCCTGCTGCTTCTGCACAAGCAATGAAGTTGACACTAGAGCTGTCCTGCTGATCTGGTTATGTGATTGCCTTGATCGAATATTTCTGGGGACTCAATGTCACCCGTAGCAGTGCTTTCCAATCTTTTTTGTTTAATTGAGATATAGCCGATGTGCTAATCTTTTTGACTCTGCACTGCCACGCAGGAAAATTGCATTGATTTATGAATATATGTTGTTTGCACTTACGTATGAGATGTTAATTTATGAATTTATAGATCTCACATATAAATTTTGAAAATACATATTTCTCTTTTTAAATTTTTTAAAAATGTTTATTTATTTTTGGGGGGGGAGGGGGAGAGAGAGAGGGAGACACAGAATAGGAAGCAGGCTCCAGGCTCCGAGCTGTCAGCACAGAGCCCGATGCGAGGCTCGAACCCACGAGCTGTGAGATCATGACCTGAGCCCAAGTCAGACGCTTAACTGCCTAAGCCACCCAGGCACTCCTGGAAATACATATTTCTTAAAGGATGAGATAATACATACCAAGGGTCAGCAAAATTTTTCTGCAGAGGGACAGAGAGTAAATATTTTAGGCTTTACAAGCTATAAAGTCTCTGTTGCCACTACTCAACTCTGCCACTATAACACAAAAACAGCCATAGGTAAATGAACGGGCTTGGCTGTGTTCCAATAAAACTTTATTTACAAAAACAAGCAGCCGGCCAGATTTGGCCTATGGTTCATACCTCGCGGATGCCTGGTATACACCTTTGGCCACTCCAGATGTGACGCAAAAGTGAATTCAGCAACCAAATACTTCTGAGTTTCTGGTTCTATCCCTGTCGTGCATCAACTCTGTTCTCCCTGGACCTACAGCGTCCTGTACTGCAGACGACCCCACTACAACTAAGGTGAACGCTGGCCCACAGCAAGGCCCAAGTTTGACCTGTACAGTCCAAGCACCCACACAGACAACCTTATTCATCTCTCTTGGCTCCAGAAGGAATTCCCTGGTAGGGAAGCACCGGCCCCACTTTTGTGTACCCCTCTCATTCCAATAACACTGTATTACATGGATCTGCTCCAGCAACCACTCAAAGGGAAAGAAAAGGGGAAGTTCCCCCCAAAAGCCGTATAAGCAAACAACCTCCTCAGATACCATCTACCTTAAAGGTAGCACCAAGAAGGAAGTGATGAGCACAACCGCCAGGGTCACTCGCAGAAAGGAGAACAGCTGTAGTTATAAAACGAACAGGAGAGATACATTGTCGTATACTGCAAAGCACCTACTATGCACACCGCGCATTTTAAAGGCTGCCTCTTCCAAACTTCTTTCAGTACCTTTGTCAGAATGAATGAGTTATTTTGTGCTGTGACAACAACAACGCTAAAAGCTCAGTAGCTGAGGGAAACAAAGACAAATTTCTTACTCACACGGCATGGCTATCAGGAGCTGGCCCAGAGCTCTCTGCTCCACCCTTTCCATCACGGGTCCAAGTAAACTGAGCATCCCCTGACTTTCCCCCCATAACCGGGAGAAAGGGAAGTGCTGAGTCATGCAATGGTCTTTAAAGGTTTCTTCCTGGAAGGGACACCCACAGCATTCACTCACATCTAATTTGCGTAAGCAGTAAACTTCAAAGGGTTTGATGTGCGATTAAGCTGTGTGCTTGGATTGTACTGCTGGTACCAATTACATGCCCCCCTCCTGTAAAAGGATTACACGTCCCCACCCACTGTCATCTGACCGCAGGTCAAGTGTTCTTCCCCCCCTTCCTTGATACGAGGCTTAGCCAATGAAACAGAAGCGGAAGCCATACGTGTCCCATTGGAGCACAAGATTTACAGCCACCCGCATGTTTTTGTTGTTGCTGTTTTCTCTTTGTCACAAGAATGACGCGTCCCAAATAGGAGCTGTTCCTGCAGCATGAGTTCTGGAATGAGGACGATGCCTGGAGTGGAGCCACGTTCTACCTATAGCCCACAGGTAACGTACCCGAGAAATAAATGGTGGCTGTAAACCACTGACAGTGTGGGGCCATTTTGTTACCAGTATAACGTAGAAAAAGATGATGAATACAGAGAAGCACCAGAAATATCAATAAATAGCCCTAATGACTAACATGCCTGCCCAAAATTTTATTTTCCTCTTCTTTGTGTACACACACACACACACACACACACACACACACTTTTTCAAAGGGTCACCCCAAAAGTCTGTCTAAACACTGCAGCAAGCAAAGTTCAGTGCATCTGGACGTGCCTAGTTAGCTAGGGCGACCATAACAAACAACAGAGACTACATGGTGTGAACCATAGAAATGTATTTTTTGCACAGCTCTGGAGGCTACAAGTCCAGATCAAGGTGATGGTAGGGTGAGTTTCTCCCAAGGCCTCTCTCTTTGGCTTGTTGATGGTGGTCTTCTCCCTGTGTCATCACATGGTCCCCCCTTTTGCCAGTCTGTGTCCTAATCTCTTCTTATAAGGATGCCAGTCATCCTGGATTAGGGCCTATCTATACGATCGCATTTTGCCTGAATTACCCCTTTAAAGAACTCATCTCCAAATACAGTCACATTCTGAGGTACTGGGGGTTAGGATCGCAACATACGACTTTTAAAAGGACACAGGTCAGCCCATAACACTGGGTAATGTGCAGCGATCTCTTCATCAGAGGTGAAAGATGGTGTCTTTATTAGGTCCAGATGTGGCTTCTCTTGATCCACAGACCTCTGTACTATAAAGACAAATGATCTATCCTCCACACACCCAATATACAATAGGATAGACAAACCACAATACATAATCCCACTTAGAAAGGGAAATTACAGGAGACACAGGGCAGACAGTGTCCCATAGCAAATCTGAAATCCTACTGGGCAGAAGTCTTGAAGGTCCCTGCTTACAAGTGGGGAATGTGCCTAAACTATAACCTGACTCCACACCTGAGAAGTAGATCCCTTGTACTTTGTTCTCCATTGTCCTTAGCTCGGACCCCTGCCGATTATTTCCTTTCCGTTATTCTTTTGGGCCACATCTGAAGTAGGTGTTGGGCAATATGTTCTGAGGTTGGTGAGGGGGCAAGGAGCCTAAGCTGTTTTTATCAGTCTACTGTCTGCCCCAAAGAACTTGGCGATCTCAGGGATTATTTTAAGTTCAGATAGTCAGAATCCCTTTTAACACAGGCAAGTTTGTTGTTGTTGTTGTTTGGGGTTATTTTTGCCTGTTTTTTGTTGTGTTTCAATTGGCAGCAGAATTATATCAAAAACTTTGTCAGTCTCCTATTTCTCTGACGGCAGTCAGCTTTATATGCAGGTAATCCACAGCCATCACACTTTTGGAGAATTTATTTTGCCTGAAAAAAGAACATGAATTTGGGGGGAGGGTCAAAGAGAGGATCTTATGAGATGAACTGTGTCCCCCACCCCAAATTCCCATGTTGAATTCCTAAACTCCTTGTAAGAAGAGCAGATAAATAAAAACACAGAGGACCAACCAAGCAAAGACACTGGAAAAGGAGGCTCCTCTACAAGCCAGGAAGAGAGGCCTGAGGAGAAACAACCTTACCAACAACTTGATCTTGGACTTCTAGCCCCTAGAACTGTGAGGGGAAAAAAAAATTGTTGTTGTTGCTGAAGCCACCCAGTCTGTGGCACTTCGATATGGAAGCAAACTAATGCAATAAAATATCAGAAGATCTGAACAGACATTTCACAGAGAAAGAAGAATCAACATTACGTGCATGAAAAGATACTCAACATCTATTAGTCACCAAGGAAACATAAATTAAAAACACAATGAGATGCCACTCCTCATGAATCTGAATGGCTACAGTTACAGACTGCCAATGTCAAGTGGTGGTGGGGAGATGAGAAAGGAGAATTCTCTAACATTGCGAGTGGAAATGCAAAATAATAATTCTACCTTGTTAAAGTATTGAGCAGTTTCCTAAAATGTTTAACACCTTCCATAATCTCCAGCCATTCCACTCCTAAGTATTTACTCAAGTAATTAAAAAAAATTTTTTTAATGTTTATTTATTTTTGAGAGACAAAGAGTGCAAGAGGGGGAGGGACAGAGAGAGGGAGACACTGACTCTGAAGCAGGCTCCAGGCCGATGTGGGGCTCAAACTTACCAACTGCAAGATCATGACCTGAGCTGAAGTCAGACACTTGACAGACTGAGCCACGCAGGTGCTCCTTTACTCAAGTAATTAAAAAGGAGTGAATTGCTGATATACAAAACGACATGGGTGAATCTCAAAATCAATATGCTAAGTGAATGAAACTACAGACACAATAGAATGCATATTGTATGATTCCATTTATATAAATTTCAAATCAATCCATAGGGACAAAAATAGTATCAATGGGTGCCTACGGTGGAGGGGTAGAAGAAGGGATGAACAGCAGAGAAGAACGAGGAATCTTTTGGGGATGACGAAAATGTTCCATATCTTCATGGTTGTGGTTTCATAGGTTTATACAATTTTCGGCATTCATTAGATGACAAAGTTGAAAGAGACGCAGGGTAATGTATGTAAATAATTCCTGAGTAACCTTAGTAAGGAAAACATTGAAATTCTCCCTACAATTTGTCCAATCAATGTCATGAAGCTTTATTTCTATATTTTCATCTAAGCGTTTTATAGTTTTAGTGCTTGTTTTTAGGTCTATGATCCATTTTGAGTTAATTTTTGTATATAGTATGAAGAAGGTGTCCAACTCCATTCTTTTACATGTAGCTATCCAGTTGTCCCACTTGGGGAATTAACTCTCCTTTCCCCATTGAATGGTTTTGACTCTTATCAAAATTCAATTGACCATGGGGCGCCTGGGTGGTGCAGTCGGTTAAGCGTCCGACTTCAGCCAGGTCACAATCTCGCGGTCCGTGAGTTCGAGCCCCGCGTCAGGCTCTGGGCTGATGGCTCAGAGCCTGGAGCCTGTTTCCGATTCTGTGTCTCCCTCTCTCTCTGCCCCTCCCCCGTTCATGCTCTGTCTCTCTCTGTCCCAAAAATAAATAAACGTTGAAAAAAAAAAATTCAATTGACCATAAGTTTAAGAGTTTATTTCTGCACCCTCGGTTCTATTCCATTAATCTATATATCTATCCTATATTAGTACCATTCTTCATTTTCTTGCCTAATTGTCCTGGCCAGAGCCTCAAACACAATGTTGAATAAATCCAGTAAGAGTGGACATTGTTGTCCTGTTCTTGATTTTAGGGACAAGGCATTCAATCTTAATTATGATCTTAGGTGCAGGTTTTTGAAGATGCTCTTTATCAAGTCAATGATGATTCTTCCCATTCCTGGTTTTCTGAGTTTTTACTACAAATGAATGTTGAATTTTATTAAATCCTTTCAGCTGGTTCATCTGGTCAAAACAACGGCAGCGATTTCTATCAGAATCTTTGTCACTTGGTGCCACCTATACATGATTGTGGGTACCTTCAAAATACAGCCACAAATAACAAGGAATGCCTCCCATGTGGTTCCCTCATCTCAAGTTTCAATTCTCTTCTAAAATCTGCTGCTTTTGTTCAGTCTCCAAAGCTTTTGGTTCCTGTTTTATACATTTGTTAGAGTTCTGCTATTTGCAACAGAACACTACTCCATCCTGGAGGTGGAATTTTAATTCCATTTTTGAAAATCTGACAATTTTCATACAGTTTATGTTCAGATGTGCAACTAAACTTTGATGAAGTCATTAACTGAGAACAATAAGGATGTTTTCCTAAACACACGAAGTCTGAAGTTACATTTTACGATTCCCAAGCTGTCATCTTATTTCATCTTCAGCATCCAATTTAATTTCCTATTTTGTTTTGGTTTCACAGTATTGAGAAATCTTGATTTATATGGGTATACAGTTGCAAAAATACAGTTTTTTAAAAAACAATTTATCTTAGGATATCAGTCAATAAAATAGAGGCTTTATTTTGAGGTCTGCATAAAGAGGAGTTAAATTGGCAACGTGATCCCCTAATCCAAGATTTTATAAACATCTCATGAAAAGCAGACATCTGCTGTCAAATATATTTGGGAAAATTTGGCTGGCACATTTCACTAGAGATATTCCAAGGAGAAATCCTTCAAAATTAACATATAACCGCCACGTTCCCCAAAATTATTTACCGCAGAATCTTTATTTCAAGCGTGCTTATTAACAGAGGATAGAATCGGTGTTCCAAATTTTGGAAAGCAGAGCTATATATAATCCCAAAGGAACAGAGAAAAGGAACTGGAAGAAAGTAGGTACGTACCACATGGTAGGTACTGTATTAGATGCACATGATTTTATTTAATCCTTATTACACTCAAATGTGGAGGATCTTATTTCCCATGCAGATGAGGAAACCGAGGCTTCCTTAAACTAAACTGAAGTTTCGTGACAATCCATCACCTCCCATAGTTATAATTTTTTTTCTCGTGATGAGAACTTTTAAGATCTACTTAGCAACTCTCAAATATAAGACACGGTATTGTTAACTGCAGTCACCGTGCTGTACATTATGTCTGCAGGGCTTATTTATTTTGCATCTGGAGGTTTCCACCTTTTGACAACCTTCACCCATTTCCCCAAACCCTGTCTCTGGCAACCACCCATCCGTCCTCTGTTTCTATGAGTTCAGGGGTTTTTAGGTTCTATGTGTAAGTGAGATCATGCAGTAGGTGACTTTCTCTGACTTATTTTACTTAGCATAATGCCCTTCAAATTCATCCATGTTGTCACAAATGGCAGGGTGTCCTTTTTTACGGCTGAATAATATTCCATTGTATATGTATACCACATTGACTTCATCCGTTCATCCGCCAGTGGATAGATCGTTGGCATATCTTGGCTATTGTGAATAATGCTGCAATAAACACGAGGGGTGCAGATGTCTTTTCAATACTGTGTGTGTGTGTGTGTGTGTGTGTGTGTGTGTGTGTGTGTGTGATAGAACTCATACCTCACAGGGCTCGCAGTGTCCTGGCACAGCCAAGGTCTATTACCCTTAGTCCCACCCAAGCACAAAAGTGGACTGAGTGGTAATGGAGCCAAACACGGTCAGAAGTTCAAAAATTCTCAGAGTAGTAGCCAAGGAAGCCACCCAGTATTGTTAAGGAGAACAGCCTAGGTAGTGGCCAAGAAGATGGGGCTGAGCAAAGGAATAAGAGAGCTGAGAAAATAAAGAGGGAATTCAGCAGCAGTATGAATAGTTGGGGAGATCAGGAATAGACAGACTGAGGACGGACAAAAGCGAGAAAGAAGGTAATCCAAGACTTAAGGTCATTTTACAAGAGGATTCGAATCTTATATAGAAATGAGTGTAGCTATTTTAATGGACTGTTTGAGAAAATATATAGTATAATAAAAAAAATAATTAATTTTCAAAAGAGAGCTAGGGGAAAGAAATGCTACATGATGTCATAGGAGGGAGTGAAGGCTTTCAGCTAGAGCAGCCATGGGGGCCTCCTTGAAGAGAGGTAGCATATAAATCAAGTCTTGAAATCAGGAGAGGATTCAAATGGGCAAAGGAAAGAGGGAAAACATTTATACGATAATAGTTACACAGCTGTCAATTTTGTCCTTAACTGTCAGATGCTACATCTGTATCCTCACCAGTATAAAACTTCCAAGGACAATAATTTGTGGTTTTCAAATTTTATTGAGGACCTACTACATAAAAATTCTCAAAAAACATAATTGACGTTGCAGTATTTTAAAGCATAATGATTCATTTTACTTTTACACTTCAAGGAAGTTCAGCAAACATCTTTTGCGTTGTTCGGTTTCTTACGGTTTTTATATATAAAGTAGACTTTGCAGGGTGGAGAAGAAATTAGACACAGTGCACAAGTTCCTGGCTGCAGAATCACTTTCCACTCTAAAATCATCTTTGCGAGACAAGTGACAATTTATCTCACTAAAATTTTTCAAAGTGGAAACCTGATTTTTTTCCAAAGCATTTTGACTTCTAGTGAAATGTTTTCTCAGCCTGGACATTTAAAGACCACAATCTACTTCCAATCATTAACTTTGCACCAGAAATCTTTGCAAGTTTTTCAAAGCAAAACCCATGTCCTATCCATATTTCCCTTTAAAGTAAAAAATCATTTATAAATCATTTATAAATTATAAAGTAAAAAGTCATTTATAAAGTAAAAAAAAACCTTATGAAGTGATTAAATTCAGAAAAATAGAGGAAGTGGCATGTAGTCTTAATATCCAGGGATAATGTGTGTTAAGAGTTTACTGTATTTCCTTCCAGACTGTTTCTATGGCATATATATATATATATTTATATATATATATTTATATATATATATATATATATATATTTACTGTATTTCCTTCCAGACTGTTTCTATGGCATATATATATATATATATATATATATATATATATAACAAAATTGTGGTCAAATATTATATTCAAAATATAATATGGAGATTTAAAAATATTCCATCTACATTTTCTGATTACTATTACAGGCTAATTTTAGGGAATTAAATTTTTGAAGAGTATAAAAAAACATAAATGATGTGAAACCCATTTATCCGAAGATAAAATATATATGGTAGCATATTTCTTTAAGACTTTCTTTTTTTAAACGTAGTTAAATTTATGTTGCGTTCTAAAGATTTTTAAGCATAATTAACACTGAGACACTTCACGGAGAGAACTTGGACACATGATTATTTGGAAGAGGTCTTGGTGAACAACGAGATCTAAAACTAGCTGCTTTCTCAGTATTTCCCAATAATGTTTTTTTTTAAAAAAAAACTTGAGTCATTTAATGTGAGTTTTTAACTTCTAGAGAAAAATGTAAAATGTCATAACAAAGAAAAGACATATATACTTATGGGGGGCAGCATTAAACCATTTAGTTGGTATCCTCCTTGCTTTCTATGGAGCAGTGAAATAATTTTCTTCTTATAGTAACTTGCACACCTCAAGTTACCCAACAGGCAATAGCTGATCTGCTCTCACTGTTAATTTAAGGGAGTCAATTTTAAAGATCTCCTTGGCTTTACTCAATGATTCATAAATCAGGCAGCACCCAATCTAGCAGGTAGAAAGGAGCTGAGGAGCTGTACAAAATCAAAGACTTTTATAGGCAGAAGAGAGCAGGAACAAGGAAGTTATACTAAGGAAAAAGCGGATTGGTTATGGTAAGGTTACTTTCCTTTAGAGGCTGGCAGGGGTCTAACAGGCAAATTATCTAACTATTCTGATCAGGTGATTCCAGATTGGTTTAAGACTCCATTTCTAGGAGAGCCAAAACCGTAATTAAGTCTCAATTTGCTGACATAGGGCTCAGCATAAGTGACTCCATTTGAGCCTGTTGCCTCGTGTATAGCATTAGCAAACGCAGAGCTGCTTTGTGCTCCATGATTATAAGAAACTTCTACTGAATTGTAGAGTCAAGATGAAGGATATAATATGAAAAACACATTCCTAGTACTAGGGATTTATAACAACAAAAATAAGAATATGTTAATAATATCTACCATTTTGGAGTGCACACGGTTTGCCAGGGGCTGTGCTAATTTCTCCATACGCATGATGACTTCTGCCCACTAATGCATTCAATATATGTGGCTACCTGCTGACTCTGGGAATGCTATAATGGGAAAAGAACCAATCTGAGAAGGACCTTAATTTGCTCTCCCAGAACTTAGAGATTAGTGGGGAAGGCAGATGTAAGGTAATGCTGGTACAATTGAGGGTCACAGGGCACAGGGGACAACTTCTACTTTGGGTGCCAACTGTTCAAAAAAGGTTTGAGAGACTTAGTGAGAGATCCACTTGACAAAGTGGGCACTGGGCTTCATGCGGAGGGCATGACTCACTTAAGCCAAGGTGTGGGAACCCCAGCAGCTTCAGCGTCTGAACCCCTTGGCCTGGCCTAGTTGTCACCTCAAAGGAATAAACAATTCCCACAGGAGGACTGGGGCTGGACTGGGCTGGACTCAGTCCCTGGGATGTGGAATGGGGAGACCAGGAACCAACGCACAGGAGAGCTGCAGTGAGCCATGGCAGATGCTACCAGCCAGCACAGAAGGACTACTCAGGAGAAGCCAGGCCTTTGACATTGTTATCTTAAGTCCACAATGTCTCAACTGCAATTGTGAAATTCACCAAGCTTCGAAAAATGGAAGGGGTTGTTTTGTTTGCAAGTGGCAAACTCATTTGGCAGTAAAACCCATCCTAAATTTACGTGAGGCAATTTGTTGTCTTTATATATCCCACATAGAGCAACAATTCAAACATTTTGCTTTGGGGGGGGGGAGAATGGGGAGAATGTATCTCATTATAGGGTGTTTCCTAGACCCAGTTGAGCATATCTTATAATATTAAAAATTCCAAAAGTGTTTGAATTCTAAGACACCTAGACCTAAAGGTTCCAGGTAAAAGACTGTAGACATGCATTCTAACTGTTACCTTCACATTTAATATTCCTAACCCTAAGGAGGGTAACGTTCTTACTATTATTCCCATATTACAAATGAGGATTACCACAAAGCTATTATTATTCTTTCCATATTACAAAAACTTAGAGAAGACTTAGAAGGGCAAGTGGCAGAAACAGAATATGGACACATGTCTGTGCTTCAAAATCCAAGCAGAACTTCTGTTGGTATTGCTCAATGAGAAATATATTGACCTTGAAACCTTTCTGTGACCTCTTCGGTGTTGGTGGAATTACCTTCTAACCACATTATCTAAAAAGCAAATTGATAATTCATGGCTCTCAGGCCAAGTGTAGTATAAAGCAAGCTGGACTGGGACCTTCTCCTACTCCCACACTCTGATCCTGATGGAGCAAACAGAGAACTCAGGACCTTACAGGCCCCAGGAGGCCTCCTATTGGCCCTCATTATCTTTAATTCTTCAGAGAAGATGTATACTATGCTACCACCGGCAATCTCCCCACTACTCTTTCAACCACAGCTGTGGTCTCAAAATCAGAAGAGATCTACTCCTAGGGTTGTGCATTGATTTGTTTCCAAATTTCTGGTCAAAAGTTAACTGTCTATCTAAGTTTCGGCATTGGGAGTTTTCACCCAGCTTTGGGCCACCCCACTTACCTTTTTAAAATTTATTTATTTATTTTGAGAGAGAGAGAGGAGAGGAGGGGAACAAGAAGAGGGAGAGAGGGAATCCCAAGCAGCTCTAGGCTTAGTGTGGAGCCTGATGTGGTGCTCAGTTTCACAACTGCAAGATCACAACCTGAGCCAATATCAAGAGTTGGACACTTAACCAACTGAGTCACCAAGGTGCCCCAACTCCACTTACTTTAAATTAAGGAAAGTCCTATCCATGGTGAAGCAGATGGTGTTTTAACATGGTAATCCACTAAGTGTTAGTATCCAAAATATATAAAGAACTTCTACAACCCAACTCCAAAAACACACAAATAATCCAATTAAAAAATGGGCAGAAGACATGAACAGACATTTCTCCAAAGAAGACGTATAGATGGCCAACAGACACATGAAAAGATGTTCAACACCACTCATCATCAGGGAAAATCAAATCAAAGCCAGAATGAGATATCACATCACACCTGTCAGAATGGTTAAAATCAAAAACACAAGAAACAACTGTTGGCGAGGGTGTGGAGACAAGGAACCCTCATGAACTGTTGGTGGAATGCAGACTGTTGCAGCCACCATGAAAAACAGTACGGAAGTTTCTCAAAAAGTTGAAAACAGAATTACTGTATGATCCAGTAATTCTACTACTGGGTATTTACCCAAAGAATATGAAAACACTAAATCAAAAGATATATGTACCCCAATGTTTATCACACCATTATTTACAATAGCCAAAGGATGGAAGCAACCCAAGTCCATTGATAGAGGAATGGAAAAAAAAAATGTGGTGTGTATATAAAATGGAATATTATTCAGGCACAGAAAAGAATAATATCTTCTCATTTACAACAACATGGAGGGATCTAGAGAGTATAATACTAAATGAAATAAGTCAGAGAAAAACAAATACCATATGGTGTCACTCATATGTAGAGTTTAAGAAACAAAACAAATGAACAAAGGAAAAAGAGACAAACCAAAACACATAGTCTTTCAAAAAAATTATTTTCAAGTTAATTAATATACGGTGTAGTCTTGGCTTTAGGAGTAAATTCCAGTGATTCATCACTTACGTGTAACACCCAGTGCTCATCCCAACAAGTGCCTTCCTTAATGCCGATCACCCATTTCCCTCCCCCTCCCCACCTACATCAACCCTCAGTTTGTTCTCTTTGTTTAAGAGTAAACATAGTCTTAACTATAGAGAACAAACTGATGTCTACAGGAGGTGAGGTGTGAGGGGCGGGGTATGGATGAAACAGGTGATGGGAGCAAGAGTATACTTACCATGATGAGTACTAAGTAATGTATTGAATTGTTGAATCACTATATTGTACACCTGTAACTAACATAATACTGTATGCTATCTATAATGGAATTAAAATAATACAAAATAAATGAAGAAAACACAAAAATTAAATGGGTATCCTACCCTATACTTTCTGATACCTCTTTTTTCCAAGTGTTTTAGCACAGTGCTTTGGATAGTGTATCTTGAATCAGTGCTACTTAATCCATTACATAATTAATTAGGGGACAGATTCTTCTGAAAAAGGAAGCTTTTATCTGCCCCAATCCCTGTTTTCAATCTTCCCAAGCCTCCACCTTCATGGCCTCTAAGTAAACCAAAGTCAATCAAACACTCTAAGAAACAGCAAAGCCTAACATTTACCTGGAGAGCTTTCATCATTAAAACAACATATTCGCTCCATGGCTTCAGTGTAGGGCGATGGTGAACATTGAGTGTGTTGGCAGATATAACTGAAACTGGAGGACTGAGGCAGAATGGCTCAGGGAGCTGACCCTGGTGCCCACGCCAGTAGCTCAGTCCCATCTAAGAACTAGCCCTGTGGCTTTAGACGGTCATTTGACTCTGGGCTTCCTCATCAGCAATATAGGAGTAATAATAATAACTTTGTCTATGTCATTGGGCTGAGGATTAAATTGAGCTAATGTACATAAAGCAGCTGACCCCCAACACATCCAAACTCAGCTACACGTATTTGGTGCAAGTGCATTCTCCTCGTGGTATCAATCCAATCTCATTGGGTCCAGCCATGCATTTAAACTCTAGGTTCAAAATAAGCAATAGTAACACAGTCATTGTAAAGACAAAAACACAAAATTTGAATCAATTCAATTTCATCATTGTATGTGACCACTTAGAGATTTTATTTGCATTTAAAATTTAAAACACTGAAATGGTACAAACTGAGAGGTATAATATTTTTGTTGACGCTAGGATATTCGTTTTTACTTTTCCCTACCGAGATAACGTATACCAAATTTAATTTTAAAAATTTTCATTGTCTGCATGTCTGTTCTCAACATCATTATATGTTTTGTTTCATATCTCTCACTGAAAATGATTTTGACATTTTGGGGCAATGGGGGTCTTAAATGATCTGTTTCAGGTGTCAAATAGGCTAGGGTGCCACTCCCAGTAACTGCTAAATGCCTCTGTGATGTTGAACTGGTTCACCATAAGCACAGCATTCTCTGGCTGCCTTTGAACCTTGACTCTCTGCAGAGTCAGGGGCGTGGCCCTGAGCAACCTTACTCTTCCCTGTCAGTTCCCACTTGGAAAACAGAAGCAGAGACAGCTATCCCACAGAACTGTTTCCAGGTTAAACGGAACAGCGAGGCACAGTGGCCACGCAGGGTAGGCACTCCTCACAAGGGCTGCTCCTGGCCTCCCATCTGCATAAGAAAGGCTTACACTTGCCCACCTCTAAACTGCACCCCCTTTCCCTGCCTTCTCCCACTAGGACTGTCTCTGAACCTAAGATCACCACACTCAGATGGCTTCCAGGCTAGATCTCCTGATGTCCTAAGTAGCCACTTCCTCCAGCTTGGAAAACCTCTCAGTCCTGAAGGTTCAGATGTGCTCAGCAGGCCTTTCACATTCATTCCTAGTTCCACAGTGATAATATCCTGTGTGTATCTTGTGTGTGTTAAATCCCATACCTGCTCCACCAAATATGCTGCTGCCATATTATTACATGGCCCACATAAAATGGGATAGAGGAACTTGGCAAATAAAAGACGACATCTGCAGGGTATGGTCAAGATTTGGGGGGTGGACAGTTCTGCATGAAATGAGATATCTGTTCTATTGCCAAGCTGATATTCTATATTCCCTGCTTGCTATATTAAGTTCTCTATTCTAGGAACCTTGAGAGCCCTCCCCACGACTCCAGATCTCCCTACTGAGTCCTTAAATTTAGGGGGCTTTGTTTTTCAAAATTAGAGCCAAAAATATTTGGTTTTATGGATTCATCTTTTAAAAGCTGAGTAAATTCATTTTGACTTTTGGTTGAAGATCATTTCCCTTTTTCCAACTCTAAGACGATGGTGGGTCCACGAAGAGAAGGATAAATGTGTTTACTGCAAGTAGCATTCTAATTATAATGGCTACATGATTCCCTCCTTACTAGTAACAACATGCTTTTCTTACATTTCATTTCATCTTTATGTACACCCGCATGCACACAGAAGGCTCCCAATGCTGGTATTATTCCCATTATATATGAGGCCACGGAACCTCTGAGAGCTGAAGCAACATGCCAGGCCACACGGGCTCTCAGGTCCATGCTCCACACCCTGCAGTCCCCCATGATTTCCTGCTGTGATCGGTTTGTGGGTCAGGGCCCCACCCCCTCCCAGGCTATAAACAAGGCCGGGATACAGTCAGCATCCAAGTACCCTATATTTCCCCAGAATTAATCCTCATAGTCACTTCTCAAAAAAAAAAAAAAAATATCTGCCAAAGAACGGGACAAAGTTCTGCTCTGACCAACAATTTTTACAAATAACATTTTTTTTAATGTTTATTTATTTTTGAGAGAGAGACAGCAAGAGAGGGGGAGGGGCAGAGAGAGAAGGAGACCCAGAATCCAAAGCAGGCTCCAGGTTCTGAGCTGTCAGCAAAGAGCCTGACACGGGGCTTGAACCCAGAAAGGGTGAGATCATGACCTGAGCCGAAGTCAGATGCCCAACCAACTGGGCCACCCAGGCACCCCTACGAATTACATTTCTAATCAACATATCAGTTCTTTCTTTAATACGACCATATAATCCTCTTGGTAGAGATGAAATGGAAGTGCAGCGAACTAAGTAATGAACTTCAAAGTCCCACAGCTAGAAGGAGGTAATGAAGACTTGAACACAAGTCTTCTAGAACTTACTTCCAAGTTCTTTCCAATAAACTCTACTGACTTTTTCGAGTGTGGCTGTACCTTAGAGAAGCATAAGTACCCTGGCTACGCTGTGGACAGGAGTCCAGAAATTCCCCTTATTCGCATTAGGGGATACTGGAGTCCTGAGAGAGCTCCAGGGTCACAGGCAAAGGACAAAAAGGCCACAGACAACTTGACCTGAGTGATCAGAGGTAAACAGTGAGAGCGGAGGATTCTGGAGTGGTGCCTGACGGATCCTCCAAAGAGCCAGACTGAACAAGTTCTACCTCAGTGAACACCATTGAAGAGGCAAAGCTAGGACCAACCACTGAGCCACAGGCTCCAGCGAAGGGCTCTTTCTAGGCCACAGTCGCCTCATTACCTAGAGAGCCATCTGAGAGAGGAGGAAGGCAGAGGGAGTTCTGGAAGACTAAACATGTATGAATAAGAGGCCAAGTCACTCCGAAGAGGTGAAACAGAGAGAACTTTCACTGGTAGTCCCTCTCCCACACTCCTCATTGCCAAGCACAAGGGTGAGGGTCGTGAGCAAGATTAGAGTCACTGCAGGAAATAAAGCTGCATTTTTTTTTAAATAAAAGCTGAGTCTGTGATAAGCTGAGTAATATAGAAGCATATAGAGTCCAGTTCTCCACACTTCAAGATGAAATTTTTTAAACCCCATTTAAAATTAACTGGTTAACCTCTACACCCTGAAGAGGCAAAAAGAGAAAATAATTTCTGTAGAAGATCTGTAGATTTGTCTATTGCAAACCATTGCCTATTCCTTCAAAGAACAGTTTTGACTGCCAGCTATAAGGTGTGAGGAATGGAAGAGTGAACAAAATAGAAGAGGTAGTGAATTCACTACATAAAGTAAAGCTGAAAAGTTTGGTAACTGGTCCAAGGTCAAACCACAGTTTAAACTCTGGTGGTATCTGATTCCAAAGCCCATATTCCTCTGTCTCCCCTTACCAGTTAAATATGAACTAGAAAAACATAGAATTTCATGCTTACAGCTTGACTGCTCTTTTTTTTTTTAAGACCAGATGTACAACTTGTACTATTTAATAATTCTCTTACCTCCCTTAACCTCCCTTAAAGAAGCTTGGGGCCCTATGTCTGTGCATTTCTGTCAACCAGCTAGTGATGAAGCTTACATTGTTCCAAGGGAACCAAACCAGGCCATAAGAAATTAAAAACTACAGTGGTCATTCTAAAATGGGGCCCCTGGACCCACGGCATTGACTTCACCTGGGAACTTGCTAGGAATGCAAATTCTTGGGTCATACCCCGGGCCTACTGATACAGAAATTCTGTGTGTGGGACCCAGTGCTATGTGTTTTAACAACCTCTCTAAGTAAATAAGATGCCCACCACAGTTTGAGAACCATTAACTTAAGGGCACGGGGGAACACTAGTCCTCCCAAACCTCAGCACACCTCAGAATCCTTCTCAACACAGAGACCCAAGAAGCCATTCCTGGCGGTCCTGAGTCAGTGTTTATGAAGAGACCTATTTGCCATTAGGAGTAGTTCAACCAACTAATTCCACAGATGAGAAGATGAGGCCGAGGGAAAGGAAATGACGCTCACAAGGTCACAAGAGCAAAACGGTGGCAGAAATAAAGTAGGCTTCAGTTTGGTCCTTCCAAACTCCACGGTGGTTTGGTTGATGCAGTATTTCCTGATGAGCAGAACGTGAAAAGGTGGGGTGGGGATTGGGTGGGAGTTAATCACTTTTATTGGCCAAGATGCAGGATCTGGTTGAGGAACCAGCACACTGTCAGGGACTGACAAGGAACCTGACACCCAGTTTGGGACTGGAATAGGCCAGCATGAAGCAAAGGAGGCAAAGGAGAAATCTGAGCTGGAAATGGAAGAGTATCTCTCCCCCTTACCCTGCTTGGGTCGCATCCAGCTCCCCCAGACTCCGCCTCTGTTTTGCAATTTGGATGAATTACCATGCTGGGCGCCTGTTTCCTGGACCCTCCTTCACCCACAGCTGCGGGATCAGATCTCCATCCATCTTCACCCAGGCAGAGAGCCCAAAGGGGGCTCCAGGGAGACCGCAGTCTCCAGCAGGAATGAGAAGCAGGACTTCTGGGAGCACCGCTGTGGTGGACGAGTAGAAGCCAGGAACATGATCACCCAATCCTTGTGAAATTACTGGATGTGATGGAACAGGTAAAGAACATTTCGTTTAGGGAAAACCAAACAAAACCCCTCCATGACTCTGAGTTCACCAACTTTTCCTTTGGTTGTGGCTGGGTTACTTTTTGTGAAACCTATCCCATCTAGAATATTCGTTCAGTGTATATAGCACCCAAGTGTCCCAACTGGTGAAGATAATTGGATTTTTTTTTTCACCTTTGGTCCAGATGCTATCGATTTCATCCCAGTTGGAATTTCCATCCCTTAACCAGCCTGGTAAGATACTTACTATCCTCAAGCCTCAATTGTTTCATGTGTAAAATTAAGATAATAATTGAGGGGGCGCCTGGGTGGCGCAGTCGGTTAAGCGTCCGACTTCAGCCAGGTCACGATCTCGCGGTCCGTGAGTTCGAGCCCCGCGTCGGGCTCTGGGCTGATGGCTCAGAGCCTGGAGCCTGTTTCCGATTCTGTGTCTCCCTCTCTCTCTGCCCCTCCCCCGCTCATGCTCTGTCTCTCTCTGTCCCAAAAATAAATAAATGTTGAAAAAAAAATTAAAAAAAAAAAGATAATAATTGAGATAATTCCATCTCGGAGAATGAGGTCAAGTGGGATAATAGTTTTGAAAGTGATTTGCAATCTGTTAAATATCACAGATGTGACTACATGTTACTATTATCACTTCTGACCAACTTCTATAGCCCCAATTTACTAGCGTATTTTTATGGCTACATCCTGGAGCTTATCATTAAAAGGAAGCGTTCCACCCTTGACATCTTAAACTTTAATATACAAATCTCTGACTCTCGCTTCCTATCAGTCCAGTTTTCCCTTCCTTAAGCCTACCACACATATTTTTTGACCTCATCACAACCCTCCAGTTCTTCAGTCTTTTATTTTCACTATCAGCCTCTTCCTGCTTTCACTTCCTTCCCTGTTCCCTGAAACTACATGGTCCATCACTATAATCGTCTCGTAGGAAATGCCTTCTTGCTGTCAATCTCTCACTCCTCCAGCACACTGGACTCAGATCCTCGGCCTAAGCACCTGCCTTTTCCCCTTCTCCGTCCCTCGTCGCTGAGCACTGTTGGAAGAAATGACACAAGTAGATGGATTGCTGCCACCCCAAATTTACGGTCTCCAAGCTCACTGGGCCTTATTGCCAGAGCAAACATTCCACTCTGGTCAAGCCACCTTCCTAACTGCTGCTCCCCTTCTCGGAGCGGATAAACTGGTTGACTTTTCAGAGAGAAAACTGAGGCTATCAGACAAGCCCTTGACAATTCTCTTTCCAAAACCACAAACTTAAACATCTACATCTAAATCCAGACATAACCTCCTGGGATCCTGTGCCAGACCGACCGACATCCTTCTCCGATGCCAGGTAAATACCTCCATCTCTTTCCCCAGTTGATCTTCATCTAACTCTTCTAGAGATATTCTCTCTCCTGGATATTTAAACTCTAAAAGACGAAAGGAAAGCTGCCCCTATTTCTTCTTCTTGCACCCAGGCCCATCTCCCTTTCTCCTCACAATCAAATTCTCCCGCGGGGTAATCCATAACCACTGCCCTCAACTCCCCATTCCCCATTCGGTCTTCAATCAATAACAATCCTTCACTGCTCTACTGAATCTATCTTGGTTGAAGTTACCAATCAGTGCCTAATTTCACATTGCTTGATGGCCAGTGATTCTCAGACATCAACTTGGATGACCACATTGCTACATCTTAAGACTACCATGGCTTCTTCCTCTAACTCTCCCTCTCATCGGCTTCTAAGATGTGACTCCTCACTGAGTCCCCTGACTCACACTGACATTTCCTTCTTGCTGATATATATGCACACGTACATATTACCTTCTTGGTTATATGTATATTTCCTTCTTGGAGATACCTATATACTGGATTCTTCATATCCGTCTCTCCGGAAGTGCCAGGTTTCCCAAGGCTAATTTGACTTTTCCTTTTTTTTTTTTTTTTTTAGCTATGAATATATTCTGAATAATTTCATCTGCTCCAGGGATTCATGCTGATGCTTCTTTTATTGAGGATGATTTCCAATTATGAAACTCCAACCCGAAGTGTGAAGTTAACTAACTAGTGGACATTTCCACTTAACCAATGTGCCCAAAAAGAAATTTAGTATCTTCCCCCGTCCCCAAATCAGGTTTTCCTCCTGTGTTCCTTAACTTGGAAATGGCATGACTAGATATCTAAAATTCTGGATAGAATTTTGACCTGTCTGTCCCTCACTGTAACATCAAATTAGCCCTGAAGACCTGTTTATGCCTCTCTCCATCTCATCTGCCTCTGCCTGAGTTCCGGTTTTCACTCTCTCCCCCATGGATTGCTGTCCTCATTTCCTGATCAGTTTTCCTGCCTCCAATTTTAGGTCCTTCTGATACATCCACCACATCAAAGTAATCTTTCTATAACAAAAACCTATCAGTGTATTCCTCCATCTATTAAGCGCTTGCTACCTGTCAGGTATTGTGCTAAAGCCTTTACATTCATTGTCCCATTGTCGCTTCACATCAACCCCATGAAGGAAATACTGATGTTCACATTTCCAGAGGAAAAACATGCCATGAAACTACTAAATGGGCAAATCAGCAATTACACCAGAGCGCATGTGCTTTATGTTCATCCACTAATGTGCTTCTCCACGGCCCAGAGAATGATCCAAACTCCTTAGCATGCCATGTCCCCAGAAACCCACCTCATACTCTAGTTTCTCACTGCCTGTACATGCAATCTTAGCCCCTCCCCTCCCTTCCCTCCCCTCCTCTCTCTTCACACCTGAAGGAGTACCTTTCTTCCTTTTGCACCCCCACTAAATAAACTCTGTGAAGACTTCAAACAGGGTGCCAATCCAACTTTATCTCATTTGTTAATTTCCTTCCCACAATATTGAGTGTGAGCATCTTGAACTCTTCTTTGTCTCCAGGGCCTAACACCATCGTTGGCCTATAGCACATGGGTTGGCAAACTACAGCCTGTGGCCCAAATCTGGCTTGCCAATTGTTTTTGGTAAATAAAGTTTTATTGAAACAAGGCAACTTCTGGTAGTTTACCTATCATCTATGGCTGCTTTCATACTATAATGTCAGAGTTGAGTAGTTGCAACCAAGACTATATGGACCATGATCCCAAAATATTTCCTATCTGGCCCATTAGAGAAAAAATTTATCAGCCTCTGATATAGTCGATGCATAATTAATGTTGGGCAAATCAAAGAGTGCATGCAAGATTGGCTGAATGAATCTCTGAATGATTGAATTATTCCTAAGGATAGTACCTTTTAGCATTAGAAAGTAAGAAATAAGAAAATGTAGATTTAAGCAAGCATTTCCTAATAATTAGCAATGATCTTGTTTTAACCACAGCCCCCTGAGATGAACAGAATAAGTGATATTTCCCCTTCCTATCTGTCTTTCTATCTATTTATCTTTTACATATTTTTAGATAGAGGCTCTATCTCTATCTATCTATTTAGAAAGTAGAGGCTCACGGAAGTAAAGTCATGAGCGCATGAGCCTATAGTCCAATGACTGGCTCAGGCTGGAGCCAGGATATGGACTCTATGATTTATGGGAAGCCAGAAGTCATGGGAGCCCCCTAGGTCTTTAGAGATCAGTTTCCTGGGGCACAGAGCAGGGCAGTAAAGGACGGGAGTAGACCCCAGAGGGGCAAGGGGAAATATCCAACATTAATAATAATCACTCCAGGGGCGCCTGGGTGGCGCAGTCGGTTAAGCGTCCGACTTCAGCCAGGTCACGATCTCGCGGTCCGGGAGTTCGAGCCCCGCGTCAGGCTCTGGGCTGATGGCTCAGAGCCTGGAGCCTGTTTCCGATTCTGTGTCTCCCTCTCTCTCTGCCCCTCCCCTGTTCATGCTCTGTCTCTCTCTGTCCCAAAAATAAATAAACGTTGAAAAAAAAATTTTTAAAAAAAATAATAATCACTCCACTACCCTCTCAAAGTGTTTTTGAAAGAGCATTGTCATTTTTAAAGTACTGAGAAAATGTAAACCATTGAATATTTAGAAGATGACAAAAGGACTTATCTTGTTCATTTCACCATTCCATCAGCCTACAAGAATTCTTTAATGAAGAAATACATAATTAAGCTCAGAAAGATTAAGTTTCACCCAACCGATCAGTGTTCAAACTTTGATGTCTCCAGCATTAAAATCCTTGCTCTCTTTACTCCTCCAGGATACTTTCCTTCACTTGCAAACACATCAGTTACAGCTTGAAGGAAGACCTCATTTCCGAAGACTTTGGGGCTTGCTGTACATCCCTTTGTGCCCTGCTATCCTCGCAGGGTGTTACATGGGAACAAGATTTACCAGGCACTTTTGACAAGCTTTGGTTGTCTGCACTTATGTTGTTGTATGTTGTTGTTGTATTTATTTATCTGATTGTTATATTGTGGCCCTTGCAGATCTCCCAAGGACAAACACTGAATTTGTTTTTCAAGCACTCCCAATGGCTAGAGCTAGCCAGTCTATTTGGATAGAGGGTGTGGAGGCTTCCCTAGCCACATCATACCCGCCTAGATAAGGGGACAGGATGCCACATGACCTTCCAACATTTGCCAAAGGGCAGACTAGCAGGGGGATCAAGAGAGGGTGGGTGTGCCTAGCTAATCGGGCAGAGCAGACTAAACAAGCCTACACATTCTGACCTTTTCCTTCCTCTGGGTTTTTAATGAAAGTTCTTTCTACCCAAGAACAAAAACAGTCATTTGTTCATTCATTTAACATTCCCTGAGCACCTATCCCAGGACAGGCCTTCTTTTCTGCAAGGAGCCCGCCAACTGGTGGGCAAAACAAACATGTAAATAGACAATCGGGTGGTGTGCACACAAGGTGGTGAGTGAGCCCTCTGAGAACTTGGGAGAAAGCTCTAAGAAAAAGCAAGCCCTGCTCTCTGGGACTTGGAGAAGCCTCATATGGAGGTAACACTGGAGTTGGGTTTTAAAAGGTAGGAATTTACCAAAAAGAGGATAATAATTATAATAATAATAATTTTAGAGATGTACTGACTACCTGTTAGGAGCCAAAAACTAGGCTGGGGATCTAGCCCTCATCACTAAGTCTCACTTAGATCGCATTTTAGAAACGGTGGAACAAGTTCAGAGAAGGAATCCGGCATGTTCAAATTCACAAAGGCAGTAAATGGCAGAGCTAGGTCTGGTGTGGTCACTGGAAACCTAGAAAAACCAAGAAAACCTGGCCCTAAAAAGTGCATTATTCTGGTACTTCTCTTTCATATGAGGGTCAGAGAGGCAGAACGTAAAATTTTACACTCAGGGGAAAGTGAGGTGTTTAGATGGGCTGAAACATACAGCCACAGAAGAAAGGCATGGGAGCTGGGGATGAAAATTCAGATTTTGAAGGGCCTGTATGTGTCATCTAGTCAGGCTTTTTCCTTCGGATTGCTGGGAAGAAGCCACGATCGCAATTCTAATTTAGAAATGTCATCCCAGCAGAAGGCAAGAGAAAAACTGGAGGCACACGGAAGGCAGGGAGACCAATCGAAAACCTGTTGCCTTCATCCAGGCCGGGGATATTTACGACCTGAATGAAGAATGTATTTTACGGGGATAGACTTTTCAAAATCAATGTGAATGGGAGCAGCATTCTGGAACGGGTCCCCCCAATAAAGCACAACTGTACGTTCACGGAAGAGCCCTTTGAGATCCACTGCATTTTGTAGATGGAAAGTTGAAGCCCAGAGAGGGGAGGAGGAAGGACACAGAGGGCGTCGAGCCCATCTCCTCACCTTTGGGGTCCTGTGGCCTTTCCCCCTCCCTGACAGCACCTCACGGGTACTGTAACCCAGGCCCTCCCCTCCCTCCGCTTTGTATGGGCTGCAGCCGTTTCTCTTTTCCCTCAAGTCATCCTGGACCATCTCCCAGTACGTGGACAAGAGCCAGCCATCTAGGAAGGCTGGCGGGAGGAAGCCCCTAACAATGAACAAATGTTCAGGGAAAACCCCCAGTGATTTCCTAAGCAAGACAAGGCAGAGCAAACCTTCCCAGAGCTCCTGCTTCACTGAGCAGGACCAGGTGATAAGGAAAAGCAGGACGGTGGAGCCTGTAATGCCCGAGACAGGCTCTGAAGCAAGAAGCCAAGCGCAATCAGTTTTAGGAATATTACTTACCTTCCTCTGGACACCAACAGCGGAGGGGGGTGGGCGGGTGCGCGGAAGGGAACACGGCGCAGAGACGCTTCCTTATTTGCGAATGTGGCTTACTCAAGATTCTGGTCTGTGTTAAACAATGACCACGCCAATTCCAACATCCTGCACAGACTCCTCCTGACCTCCCGTGGGCTACGTGTCCAGCATCCCAGGAGGCTCTTCTGGCTAGCTGTCATTTCCGCTAGCCAACCCACGAGCTCCGTGACCCTCAGCAGACCCTCCTAATTAGCCCCACTCCTCAGAGGGAGAACCCAGCAGCAGAGATACAGCTTACAGACCAATCATGGGTGCCCTTCCCTAACTAGTCAAGATCCCAAGAGCCTTGTTCTTCCCACAGGCAGGAGAGTGAGTCTACACTGGGCAGCTGAGTGAGTAGGCCTGGTGAAGAAAAGAGGAAAACGTATGAAGCTACAAAACAAGGGACTGGACAGCTTTGAGGACAGACAATGGGGAGGTCTGGGGGACTTCCGGTCGTAGGGTGTAAACACGGGCAGGGTGTTCATCTGCGTTCTCAGTGCCTGCTTATTGGAATGAGGCAGCTCCTTCTCCGGAGGCCAAGAAAGGGAACAAGGCTCCCTTTATGGTGTTCTCCTACCACCAAGAACCTTCCATGAGAGCCAGCAGAAAATGTTCTAGCCAGTTCCACCTCTCTGCCTTTGGTCATTTCCTTTTCCTGGCCTGGCGTCCTCTCGGCACATTCCCTTAACCCGTAGTGAATGTTCCAGTTCATTTCACACCTTCTCTCCCAGAAAGCTTTCTACCTTAGGTTGGTTTCCTCAGAAAACAAAAGCCCAAGTCAGAGACTTGGATGCTGGCAATTTATTTTTGAGATCGATCCCAGAAAGCAAGAGTGAGGAGGGTGGTGAGTGAAATGGAGAGGGAAAAACCAGCATCAGGCGCACTGTCAAGGTCACCGGTGCCCCCTCCCGAGAAGGGCACCACAGAATTGTCCATCAGTTGGAGGAAAGACTGGGGTGCTTCTCCCCTACCTCCCTACCCTAGGCCCCAGCCCCAGATGAGGGTTACTGAGAGCACTGTCTGCGTATCGAAGTTCTCCTAGAAGCAGATGCCGAGACAAGGGTTCAAGTCTAAGTCCTGTGAGAAGTGACACAAGGAAGCACCTGTAGGAGAGCAGGAAACTGACCCTGGGAGGGAAGGAGGCCAATACAGGTGTGTCAGTGAGCAAGCGCATCTCTAGGTGCCAGCATAAAAGCGTGCCTCCGAATGATCCCTGCAGAGAGGAGAGGGCACTGGAGGGGCTTTCTCCACCCCTTCCATCAGCCAGTTTTTGAGGTTTGAAGCCTGCCCCTTAGGTTGAGGAAAGAATTTAAAGCCCTTCCAGCATTCCCAGCATGGACCCAGAGTGGGGTCTGGCTGTGGGAGAAAGCCCACAGGCAAAGAATTATAGCTACTGGCGTTGTAATTCGGGTCCATCCAGGTAGGGGATGGGAGTGTGGCACCACTCCCAGGCTGTGCTTGCCAGCTGGCTGAACAAGCTCCCCAGCTCTAGAAGGCCCTGGGGTAAGGAGCTGGAAGGCAGGAACTCTGCCCCGGGGGCGGGGGGAGGTGAGTCTGAGCCATTCACTACAACAGTGTCTACAGTGGGAGGCCAGCCCTGCGCAGAGCACCAATGCGGTATGTGCTGAATGTGACCGGCAACGCTGCCTTTCTCTTCCCGTCTTTTGGATACCTATTAAGTAATCATTGGACATGTGTAAGCTGCCCTATACGTAAGTGTCAAATGAATGCTGGAAGTAGACTGCCAATTTTTGGCGGGCAGGGTCTGCAGCCTAGGCTTTTTATCTCCTTTCGTACTTAACACAAAGCTTTGCACCTAACTCCGATTTTGTCTTCTTTGGCTAAAAAAAAAAAAAAAAAAAAATATATATATATATATATATATATATATATATATATGTATGTATACGTATACGTGTATATATATGTATACGTATATATATATATGTATACGTATACATATACGTATACATATATATATATATATATGCATGAGTTCTCTCCCTTCGCCATCTATAAAGTTATCTTGCTGTATATATGCCAGGCCCTACATCTATTCTGTCTTGGAAATAACAAGAATGAGGTTTCTCCTTTCCCTCCTGATGGTAAACTCGTCTGCTCAGACTTTTCGACACCACTGATTTTGCCTGTTTTCTGGAATCCTCAGTCCTTTAGTCCTTCCTTCCTCCCAATTGTCTGCATAGCAAGGATTTGGGCTGGGGCGGGGGGGGATCCTGAAGTCTGGGCCATCCCAAACCGCTTATGCTTTGTGCGATGCGTCTAAGGAGGTCTCCTAAGGAGGCCTTGGGATAAAGGCCAGGGTCTGGAGTAAACCATCAGCTCTGGAAGCCCCAAGGCTGCTATCCTATCTGGCTTGGCAAGAAACTCCATTCTGCATGATCAAAGGTATAGTGTTAGCCTGGGAGAGGGGGCACCTGCTTTCTCCTTCCCCTCAGTTCGCACAGGGTGAGGACAAACAAGGGGATCTTGCAGGACTGGAATGAGGCGTGGAAATGCCTGAGTCATGCCCAACACACATAGTGTCCTCCGCCTCTCCCTCTAATTCCAAAGTCTGCCACTCCCTAAGACTCAGCTTTAGCCTGCAGAAAATGAATTTCTCCTGGTCAACATCATTTAGATTCCTTTATGATAAAAAGTGCCCCCCCCCAAAAAAAGTTCCCGTTGACCTCCTTGGAATCTAGAAGATCAAGTGGCTTAAAAAGTGGAATATAGATCTGAGAAGTCCAAGAGTCCTTCTGCCTCCTCCAATCCTTTTGGGAATAAGGCTGGGAGTGAATGAATAACCCTACGTAACTTTACCAAATTAATTTACACGTGATACTTTTTTCTTGCCTCATTCCATTCTTATCCCCAGTCTAAGTCCTATTCCCTTTTTTCCACCGGTACCAAGGTGAATGAGTGTGAATTATATCCTTAAATATTCGTGGATACTTGTAAAATACGCAGTGTTGGTTGGGAAGCATATATGTCTTCAATTTATACATAAACCTCACTCTGTTTCTTACTTTTGTCACTCAGCAATAGGATTGTGGGGGGGGAGGGCGGAAGGACGTTTGTTTTGTTTAACCTGTTTTTTTCTTTTGAAGCATATCACCCATACAAAAGAGTGCATGGTCTTTGAAACCTGCCATTCGACCCTCTCCGATATCGTGTCCCTCTCCCACTGAGGGAATCCTTGCAGTAAATATTATGTCAATTACTTTCCCTTTGTTGTTGCTTCCTCTCTGCACAATATTCTATTTGCCTGGTTTGCCCTTTATGTAAATGAGTCATATAGAATGTATTCCTGTATGACTGGCTTTTTTAGGTCAATGTTATTTTTCTTTCTTTTTTTTTTTTTTCAGTTTATCCATGTTGGTGATGGAGCTGTAGATTATCTTCATTGTCACAGAACATATTGTAAACACAGAATATACGATGATTGTTTTTCATCTCTCTCTCTCATAGGTGGTCATTTGGATTGTTGGACTGTTGGTAGGGATGCTGTTCTGAATAATGTTGTTATGCACATTTTGACCACGTTTCCACGTGCACTTGGGCAGGAGTTTGACAATGAAATACGTCTAGGATCAGAATTGCTGAGTCATAGGGCACAGACATACTCCTGTTCTAAGCAATGCCAGACTACTTCACATTAGCTCACAGTCTCCCCCACAGTATGATGGTTTCCTTTCCCCACATCCTGGGAAACACTTACATTGTCAAACCTCTTACCGCTGTGAATCTGGTGAGCGTGGAAACATATTCCTTTCAGTTTTAGTGTGTGTTCCTTAACTGCCAGTGAGCTTGAACATCTTCGCATAACTTTATGGGACATGTGTGTTTTCTATAAAATTCCTATTTAAAATGTTGCCCATTTGCCCCTTAAGTTGTTCATCTTCCTCTTATGAATTCACAGGAGTTTTAAAATATACATATTCTGGATCTTAATCCTTTGTCATGTGTATGCACTCCAAACATTTTCGCCCAGTCTTGGGTTTTAATTTTAGCTCTGTTTATGGCATCTTTTGATCAATAGAAGTATCTAATTGCAATGAAGTAGAACTTATCGATTGTGTGCGTGCTGCGTCTTGCATAAAAAAATTATTTTTCTTGTGGTCATTAAGGTATTCTTCAAAATGACACATCATCATGGGTTTACCCATGTTATTTACCTTCTCTGAACCTTGATTTGAAAAAATATTGGTGTCCTGGAGGTTTTATGAGGGTTGCATGTGATAAACGTGTGTGAAAAAACTTAGCAAAGCACTTCACACATAATCGGGACTCAATACGTACAGTTCATTCACCGGAGCACGGTCCTAGTACTATCTTTCACAGACGTTAGATTTTGCAAGTAATTTCATTTTAAGCAGTGAATATTTAGAGCGTGTTATTACATGCTATACATTTGTTAAATGTATTTGTTAAATATTTTATTGTTCACCAAAACCTTGTAAAATAAACGATATTATCATCACCATCGAGCTGATGAGGTCATTGAGGCTCAGAAAATAAGTGATTTACCTTGGGTATGGCTACCGAATGGCAGCGCCATTATTGTATTTCTTATCTAGACTATGAAATACTTTATGGGAGAATTTATGTTCAGAGAATGGCAAGAGCCCTGTAAGGTGGAAAATAAGTTATATCTACAAGTACATATTTGGAGATGTGGCAGAGGGAAGAAGGTAAAGGTGGTCTACGTATCCTTTTGCTTTTCACTTCACGGAACACGTGATATAATTTGCCCTGGTCTGCATCTTCCATCGCCCTTAGATCTGACTCGGGCAGGGTCTTTTGAAACCACCCATTCCCCAAAGTGACTGCCTTGAGCCTACAGCCCTCCTGATCTGCATCATAAAGATGGTGTCCACAACTTAACTAACCACATTGTTCCTCTCCAAGGAATTCCACGTCAAGTGGAACACTGCTCCAGTCATAACATAACTGGACTCAGGCGATTATCTTTCTGTCAGAATCTGAGTCACCCAGGACACATGTGTCAACAGGGTTTAGAGCTTGGTTTGTTTGCCTCCCCGGACAGATCTTGAAACAGGATCTCCCACCACCAAACTGGCCAGGCAACCAAGCAACTCAGTAACCACTTGTTAAAGCTAACACGATCTTGGCATTCAGTTTCCCACCAGATGAATTATAGCATGGTATACACTGGGTCCGTTCAAGTCACTGAAGGTTAGATCCAAAAGGACCTTAACAATCATCTAGACGCCTCATATGTTAGAGTGGAAAGGGAACCAGATTCAAAGACTGAATGCATGGGAGTAAATCCCTTTATATTAAATGTACATCCTTAGTTGAAGAACATTATATGAATGGCCCTCGTATATAAAATGAAGATTTAAAAAAGACCCCCCCTTCTTACACACTAGGGTTGTTGTGAGAATCAAATCAAATATTATACATGCTTCTGTGATGATCTACTTTAATCCAAGTATAAAGTTGTGTATGTAAGAGAAGAAAAGCAAATACAAACATTTGTGAGTGTAGTTCAGGATTTTATCAACTCAACTCTAAATAAATTATCCTGTAAAATGTATAACTTATAGAGATTTAGAAATGTTTTTCTTTGTGTCCAAATCAACACAAAGCATGCAGCAGTTTCCAAAGAGATAAGGTCAGTTATTCTCATTTTTTTTTAATTTTTTTTTTCAACGTTTATTTATTTTTGGGACAGAGAGAGAGCATGAACAGGCGAGGGGCAGAGAGAGAGGGAGACACAGAATCGGAAACAGGCTCCAGGCTCTGAGCCATCAGCCCAGAGCCCGACGCGGGGCTCGAACTCACGGACCGCGAGATTGTGACCTGGCTGAAGTCGGTCTCTTAACCGACTGCGCCACCCAGGCGCCCCTTATTCTCATTTTTAAAGCTGTGCCTACACAGAGCATAGATGCCATTATTCTGCCTTATCCTTGCCTATGGAAGACACTACTAATTAATAACAATTATCTTTCACATGAGCACCTAAACAGCTTTAGAATCTTCCTTAACACAGGAAGTCATTCCAGGAAGTCACTGACAACTATTTCTTCAAACTAAGCTTTTGATATTGTTGCGAATCAGTGAGTTCAACTATACTCTATAACAAATCCCACTGAATAAGGTTTGTTTCAGTTATCTTTCGCTGCTTAACTTACAGCCCCGAAACAATGGCAACTACTTTGGTAGGTGGGCTTGAGGGTTCCTCAGATGGATATGCACAAGTTTGCTCACACAGCTGCATTTAGTTAGGGGTCTGGCTGGGCTGGAAGGTCCAAGATGGCCTCGCTTACAAGGCTGGCAGCTGGTGTTGGCCATGGGCTGGGTCTCAGTTCTCCTCCACATGGCCTCTCATCCTCTAGAAGACTAGACTGACTTTCCCTAGATGACACTTCAAGGTAGCATTCTAAAAGGTCTTATAAGGTTTAGCTTCAAAAGTCATGTAACTTCACTTCTGCCATATTCTACTGATAAAATCAAGCCACTAGAATACCCAGATTCAAGAGCATTATATATCTATATCTATATATAATACATCTTTCTTGAAATACACACACACACACACACACACAAGCATGAGATGGGAGGAACAGCAAAGATATGTTGCAAAAGAAGCAGGTACACTGGAATGGGAAGAATTTGTGGCCATTCAACAATCTATTAGAGTCTTCCCTCTTGCCACAAGTTATTCATATTCCCCCTACACATAAAATGCCGTTACTTCCAAACTAAGACCTCCGGGAGTCTCATCCTAATTGTTTTTGTCATCTATTGCTTCACAAGTTGTCCCCAAACTTAGCTGCTTAAAGCAAAAACAAGCATTCAATATCTTGCACAATTCTGGGAGTCAAAAATTCAGGAGGTTAGCTGGACACTTTTGTCTCAGGGTCTCTCATGTGGTCTTAGCTAAAATGTCAACCAGAGCGGTAGCCATTTGAAGGCTTGAAGGGGATCAGAGGATCCACTTTCAAGATGGCTTGCTCATATGCCTGTGCACAAGAGGCTTCGGTTTCTCACTACACAGACTTCCTCATAAGGTTGATTAAGTGTTCTCACAGGATGGATGTCGGCTTTCCCCAGAGCAAGTGATGCAAGAGAGAGTAAGGAAAAAACTGAGGTGCCCTTTGTGACCTTGCCTTGGAAGGTATATGTAATGTTGATTTATTTTTGAGACAGAGAGAGACAGAGCATAAATGGGGGAGGGGCAGAGAGACAGGGAGACACAGAATCCGAAGCAGGCTCCAGGCTCTGAGCTGTCAGCACAGAGCCGAACGCGGGGCTTGAACTCATGGACTGTGAGATCATGACCTGAGCCGAAGTTGGACGCTTAACTGACTGAGCCACCCAGGCACCCCTAAAGGCATGTGCAGTTATTTCTGTAATCTTTGGTCTATTACTCAGGCTAGCTCCATTCAGTATGGGAGGGGGGCCATTTTGGAGGCTGGCACCACACCAATTATGGTATTAAACTTGAAGTCCAGAATTTCAATCTGCTTCAATCTGGATGTGAATGAGTCTCCATACGTGTGGCTTTCAGGTGCAGCAACTGTCCAACACCGGCAACTCCAAAGACAGGGGAACTAAAAAGACAATATATCTTCCCAGGCACACTCAACATACAACACTGAGATGGGGAAATGATCGACAATAGACAATCGCATTCGGAATGGATCAGGGGCACAAACACAGAAGTCCTTTATGCAATTGTGAAATCCAGATGTCACATGCTGTCGCCTCCCTACTCTGGGGATTGGAAGTATTCCTGGATTAGGAACACGTTCTCCTACCTGAGAGTTGTCTCACTGCTCCCCTCAGCTCTTCACTCTACCTTCTGAGCTCTTGTTCTAACTTTCTAAAAGGCTCTTCTTTTTAAAGAAGAAATGGTTCGTACTTATATCTGAGTAACTTCCTCGGGATCTTGTGCTGCTTTCCACAAGCTTCTTCTAATCTGAACCAACTCTGTCTCTTTCAGTTCAAGTTAGCAAAGTTCAAGTGACCAATGCTACTGACATGATAATTCTCTTAAAATCTTTGTGGGTTTCCCATTATCTCCTCAGCATTCCCTCCATGCCCCCCAAAGCCAAATCCATCATTCTTTTTGCAACCTCTTTATATTTTAGAAACATTCACTTCTTTGAGACAATGCCACTGAGACTATTAGAAGCCCCACTTTGTAGTAAAAGGTGCTTTCTGGGCACCTTAAATCTTACGAGATCTTAACAAAAGGTATTACAGCCATATATTTTCTCTTTGCCTAGAAGCCATTTTTCACTTTGGTAATCTTTTGCCAGCTGCAGATGCAGAAAATACAAAGCAGTTTTACTCTCCAATCTACAAGTCCTTGTTCTTCTTTTTTTAATTTTTTCTTTTTAATTTTCATTTATTTTTGAGAGACAGAGCAGGAGCATGGGAGGGGCAGACACAGGAGAGAGGGAGACACAGAATCTGAAGCAAGCTCCAGGCTCTGAGCTGTCAGCACAGAGCCCAATGCGGGGCTCGAACCCACAAACTGTGAGATCATGACCTGAGTCAAAGTCGGATACTTAACCAACTAGCTACCCAGGCACATGTGCCCCCCCCCCAACTTGTTCTTTTATATTTTCTCCAAATTCTGCTTGCAAATGCTACAGTTATCTCATTAGGTCATCTCCCTTGCCATACGTTAGTATATGCAGTTGAAGACATTATTTGGTGATTTTATCCTTCTGACTTAGTATATCTCCTTAGCCAGATCCAACAAGTTTACGAGGCATATCGCACTTTTCTTCCAAGTTCCTATAATTCTGCCAGCATACACCAAGAATGGTCTTTTCTTTCTTTGTCTTCAATAATCATTTTCTGTCTGCTCCTCTACCCTCTCTTCGCTTTCCAGCCTCTACCCACCATCTAGGTCCAAAGCCAATGCCACAGAGTTGAGGTTTTTCTTATGGTAGCATCACACATCTAGTTACCAATTTGTTTCAGTTTGCTATTGCTGCATAACAAATCATCCATGATTCAGTGGCTTAAAATGACAGTGCTTTAAGACATCTCACAATTTTGTTTTGGCTAGGTCATTCTTCTGATGGTTTTGCGAGAGCTCACCCCTTCCTTTAGTTCTGATTTCCACATTTTTAATTGTTACAATTGGGTGGGGGTTACTTGCATGTCATGGTCTGAAGCCAGGGATGTTGGTAAACATGAAGACAGTGCACAGGAGAGCTTCCCACAACTATAAACTTTATAGCCCAAAATGTCTACAGTGTTGAGGTTTGAAAACTCTGTGGTAAGCATTTCTGTATGCATTATCTTCTTTAATCTTCACGATAGCCCTGTGAGGTAGATAAGATCCTCGTTCTTTACAAAAGAGAAAAGTGAAGCCCAAATGAGTTAAATAATTTGAACAAGATCACTTAAGTGTCAGAGGGAAGAGTTGGAGCTTGAACACACAATATATGTCTGAGCTCTTAACCACTATACTGTATGAGGTGCATTCCACTTGGATTGTTGATCTTCATAAAAGCATAAAAGATCAGATTTCCTAAATATGAAACTCATACCAGGCAATACCCTAAACTCTCCACCAATTATTTCTTCTTTGGGTTTTTCCATCCCATCTTAGCTACTTTTCCTAGGAATGGAGCCTGAGGCAAGGATTAGTGTGAATGCAAAGTGAGCAAAAAGAGAGGTGAGGCAGAGAAATGGAAAATAATGCAAGGTGATGATGCATTCCAGCAAGGTGCCTGTAAGAGGCAGCGACATGAGATGTCTCCAGGCCATTCAGAGGGGGGATGCTCCTTGGTTCAGTCTACTGCAGGGAAGAAGGGAGAGGAAATCTATTTGCCAGATCCTTCACATCTCCCGAGTTCGACTGCTCTGAGTTTGCCTTTCAGGGACTGAGCTCCTCCACACTCCCGGATTGCATTACTCAGCCCCTGCAGCCGCTGCTCAGGAAGCCAGGTTTCACACCTGCAGCTTGGTCTTCATCTGAGTCCAGAAGTGCCATGAGACACAAATGCTTTCAGGCCTGTTGTTGGTTGACCTCGAGTAGTTTAACTCCGTGGGTCAGCACAGAGTCAGACAGCTGCCGCAGTTGGAATGGAGCAGGTAATCAGAGGTTCGGGAGACGGGGAAGTCACAAAAATCTGAGGTAGGACATAAAATGTGTCTGATCTACTCTTCAACATGCTTCCCCATCACTGCAAGGAAACCCTCTGGTGTGGATGATCCCTCAGTTGGGATTAATTAAGTTTTAAGAAGTAGACAACCCAGATGCAACTAGCTAAAATACTAAGAAAAGAAGGGAAGGCATTGGCTCACACACTTAAAAGTCCAAAAGGTCGGCAAGTTTCAGATGTTGACTCATTTGTGTGACTTCAGCTCCATGGCCCTCAAGTTCTCCTGGCTAAGGCTTCCTCTATGAGCCAATTTTTTTTGTTAACGTTTTTTTTTTTTATTTTTGAGAGAGAGAGACAGAGTATGAGCAGGGGAGGGGCAGAGAGAGAGGGAGACACAGAATTCGAAGCAGGCTCCAGGCTCCGAGCTGTCAACACAGAGCCCCATGTGGGGCTCAAACTCAAGAGCAGTGAGACCATGACCTGAGCCCAGTCAACAGCTTAACCGACTGAGCCAACCAGGCACCCCATGAGCCAATTTTATACTCAGGCTGATAGTGAAGTGACTTCAGTAACTCTAAGTCTCTCACCCACATATGACCACACCCAGATACCCAGATGAAGAAATAAACTTTCTCCATTAGATTTTCTCTCATAAATTTTCCTAAAGGGCCCCTCAGCACACACCCCCCTGCAGTTCTCATTGCCCAACTTGGGCAATGTGTCCATTCCTCAACAGTCCCCATTAAAGGGACGTTATGCACACTGATTGGCTGAAGCCCGGGTTCCCGGACCAATCACTGGCAAGAAGGAGGGATCACCACCACTTAATACAACCAGGGCCCACTTCCAGCATTGGGATAACCTTCAAACTGCATCACTATAAAATGGAGATGGAATGAAGAGGCAAACTTGATGTTAAAGAGAAAGCCATAATGTCTACAAGAGACAGCCTTCCAAAGTTCCTAAAGACACAAAGGCCAAGCTGCCGTCTACATTTCTTACTTAGACAATTGTCATGAGGTCCTGACTCATTTCAAATGTACACTTCTCCATGGCTCTTGTTTTTACCCCAGGGGCCATCTCTGCACCATCCCTGCCTTTGATGGCCCATCTTATTCGCCAGCTAATCTCAAAAGCTTTCCCGGAGGTTTCACATCCGGGAAACACAGGCTACAGAAAATCGAAGGTTTTAGAATTAGCAGGGATCTTAGAAACCTAGATCAGGTTTGGTCATATGGCAGGCCATGGAGTCCCAGAGGCTCTCTAAGGTGCTCTCGGGTGCCGCCTTAGAGGGCTGAAGGGAAGAGCTGAAGAGATGGGGCCCTGGACACACTCGGCACTCACCCCACCAGAGCACTGATGTGATTTAGTTTCAGCTGAATGATCAAATCAAATTTGAACGGATTTATTTTACCTAGTTACATATTTTGTTTCAAGATGAACTTTCCTTTGTAGAAAGGATTTCTTGAGGATGGGGAGGAAGCTTACAGATAAAATCCATTTATTACAGAAGTGAGAAAATTGGAGCTCAGAGGGGGGTTTGAGGCATCCGTTGAAGGTCATGGAGCCGATCTGACCCTCTTCCTCAGGACCATTAGGCCACATTTGAAAAGATCCGTGCTGTGCCTCCCGAGTCCTCTTTTTTCCAGAACCGATGGCCTGAGCTCTCGCAAATCTCACCCAGAGAAGGACATTCCAAGTCATCCCACCAATTCACAGCTCAGCTCCTTGTTACGATCACACGTTAAGAGCCTAGTGCCAAGAAATGAACATGATGATTCAGAGGCGTCTGAGCAGCAGAGAGGAGAGTAGGACTACCCTGTTCCCCGTCAGAACGCTGCACTCCTAACAACACAGCCAGGGATCACATTAGCCTCTTGGCAAGCACAGAACACCATTGCCTCATACTGTCCATTAAAACTCTTAATACTTTTTTTCATAAGCTGCTGCAAAGACTTTTCTTCCCACTCTGCTCTCAACTGCTTTTATTTAGACCCAATCTCAGGACTTAACACATATCTTATTTATTCTAAGAATCAGCAGTTCTAAGTGGCCAACCCTGTACATTTCTGGGCATATTCCATCAAGGAATGAGGATTCGAGGGCAGGAGTAGCAAACTCACCTACCTACGGGGTTCGGGCCGGGAGGGAGAGAGATCATGTTAGTAAAGGAAGGTGGCCAGGTATAATTCAAACCTGTGAGGTGGGAACTCTGGTGAGCTGGAAAACTCAGCCCCATCTAAAGGGACTCAGCTTCTACTCAGCTTCAGGTCACCATTAAAACGCAAAAATCAAGCCCAGTGTTGCTCTGCCTTCTGATTTTTTAAGAGAAGCCAGAAATGTGGATGTTTACTGGAAATATCCAGTCTTAAAGGTTGGCCACTAATTTGCAAAGCTCTAATATACTCTGTAGGGCCAAAGAAAATACATCTGCAGGCTGGGTTCAGTCCATAGCTGCAAGCTTGCAACCTTTGCCCTGTAGGGATGAGGGAGTGGGACAGCACTGTTGATCGAGACAAAAATATAAAATGCTCTGTATTATCTTGGATTTAATAGCATAACATTTATTTTTAAAATTCCCTGGTTAATCACAGGCTTGAGCATTTTAAACCTACGAAGACTCTTGGAGATCATACGGTTTAATCCTCTTGCTTTATAAAAGAAGAATCTGTATCCAGAGATAAGTGACGTGGGCTTTAACATATTTCAGTGAAATGAATAAAAAATTAGATTCTCAGAAACGGAAGGAGCTGTATTTGTCCCCCAGTCCAGGGTTTCTCAATCACAGCACTACTGACATTTTGGATTGGATAATTGTTTGTTGCGGGCGCCGTCTGGTGCATTAGAAGATGTTTAGCAGCATCCCTTGTCTCTACCCACTAGACACCGATAACATACCCCACAGTCATGTGGGACAAAATAGAGGCAAAAATGTATCTAGACAGTACCAAAAACCCCTGCGGGACAAAATCACCACTGCCATTCACCAACCTCTGTGTCTTACAAATGAAGAAACTAAGACTCAGAGATCTGAAGTTTCATCAAGGTTACGAGGAGTTATGGGCACAGCTCGTACCAAGACTCAGGCATCTTAATTCCCCACAGAGTGCTCTCCCCAGCGAAGCCTGCAAATCTGAACTACAATTTCATCAGCAAAAGAGCTGTCTAAAACTGCCTATTTTAAATTAAGGGGCAAGATGGAAGAGTGGTGAGGACCAACATTCTAAGACTAACAGATATGGACTTCATTCTTAGTTCTTCTACTTACTAAATTTGTGACATTGAACAAACTAACCTCTCTGAGCCTTTGTCTCCTCATCTGAAAAATGGGTGATTCCAAGAGACAAAAGTTTATTTTTTTAAACGGGTGGTAAAATGTATATAGTGCTTGCCACATAATAGGTATCAGACACTGGAAATACTTGTTACTACTACTATTATTATTATTATTATTATTATTATTATTATCATTATCATCATCAACTGGGCCTGAGATCATCAAATACAGCCCCCAATCAAATCTGTCTTATTTTTATATAGTCTGTGAGATAAGAATGATTCTCACATTTTTAAATGGTTTTAAGATTTTTCTAATACTGTTTTTTTTTTAATTTTTTTTTCAACGTTTATTTATTTTTGGGACAGAGAGAGACAGAGCATGAACGGGGGAGGGGCAGAGAGAGAGGGAGACACAGAATTGGAAACAGGCTCCAGGCTCCGAGCCATCAGCCCAGAGCCCGACGCGGGGCTCGAACTCACGGACCGCGAGATCGTGACCTGGCTGAAGTCGGACGCTTAACCGACTGCGCCACCCAGGCGCCCCTCTAATACTGTTTTGTGATACATAAAAATAGTGTAAAATCAAAGGTCAGATAAGATTTTATTAGAACACAGCCGTGCTTGTTCATTTACACATGGCCTATGGCTATTTTCACACAGCAGAGTTGAGCAGTGCAACCTAGATCATGTGGCTGGCAAAGCCTAAGACAGTTACTGGCCCTTTACAGGAAAAGACTGACAGTCTCTTAACTAGCCCTTCGATCTACAGGAAGAAAACAGGCAGCCACAATTTGCACAGAGCCCTCTGGTGTACAGGAGGAGATATAGCAAAATAATCCATCCTTGGTTTTTGATGGTTCATTGCTAGGCCAGCACCTCTCACCACGGCGTTTAACTCTGCTCACCTGAGGCATTTCTCAGCAACTGTGTACATCTAGTGCTTTCAGAAATAATCATCCTGGAGACATGAGAAACCTTTACTCTTTGTATATGCCCTCTCTTGAATAAATCTCCTTGTAGGCTTGATATTTTTCAAAATCTGGAATATTTATCAGAAAGAAAGGAAATGGTTTTCTCAGTGTTAAGCCAACCACATATTTTAAGTGTTGCATGATTTGGACAGGACAATAAAGAAGGATATCCGGTAAAAAGGAAAAATAGATAACAGCTATCTGCCAAGACTAAAATTTAAGAGATGTTGTCATGTCACCTTTAAAAAAAAATGTGTGTGTGTATACATATACATATACATATACATATACATATACATATACATATACATATACATATACCTTGAGCATCTTTGCTTTTATTTAATCTGACTATAGGCCAAGGGTTTAAAAGTCAGGATACTTGTTTACAGCCCTAACCTTGCCACTAACTAGATTTGTGGTCTCCGGGATTCTTTTCTAAATATGACGCATATACATTGACTGTCTAATGTGCGCCAGAAGCTGGGCTGGGCATCGGAAGTGCAAAGATAAATCAGACATGGTCTTTGTCCTCAAAGATTTCACTGACGGTCTGTTTAAGTCGTTGAACTTCTCTGAGAGTCAGTTTTCTCATCTGGAAGTGTAGGGCACTGAACTAAATATTTCACCCACTCAAGAAACTTTTTGAGTTCCTCCGTCTTGCCGCATACTCTAATAGATAAGAAGAAATGAAAATAGGACTGTTTCACTAAAATCATTCAATTTTCAAGTATACCTAGTCACCGCCCTGTGAGGTTCACAGGTAACTATAATGCAATATAATAAATGCAGAATAGATATATGAAGCACATGAAATGAAGCCACCAAGTTTTTGCTAATGAGGAAGCACAGACTTCACAGGACAAGTAATATTAGTAAGTCTCAAAGATGAGTTCATCGATGACATGGTACGTTGGGCACTCTCTTCACTGAGAAGGAATGAAGCCAGACCAAAACAAAGTTAGGAGCTGAGGAAGAAGACTATGGCCAACAGAGTCAGCTTCTTCTCCATTAGAACTGAGAATTAAAAACCAAGTCCAAGGAAGATGGGGAAGATTCACTATAATCTAGTCTAAGACCAAGGAGAATCTAAATACAAAGAAGTGAGGTGAGGTCTATCATTCAGGTTTCAGGGCATTTAGTGCTCTTGGTGCCACATGTAAACTAAAAAGGTTCATTCTAAAAACGATGATGGGGGCACCTGGTGGTTCAGTTGGTTAAGCGTCTAACTCTTGATCTTGGCTCAGGTCATGATCTCAAGGTTCGTGAGTTTGAGCCCTGCGTCAGGCTCCATGCTGACAGTGTGGAGCCTGCTTGGAATTCTCTCTTTCATCTCTCTCTCTCTCTCTCTCTCTCTCTCTCTCTCTCTCTCTCTGCCCCCTCCCACTCTCTCTCACTCTCAAAATAAATAAACATTTTTAATAAAATAATAAAATAAAATAGATGACAGAAGTCAGGCATAAGGTTCCCCACGGGAAAGGAGTGATGAGTACTGAGACAGCATCAGGCCAACAGACAACTACTCAGTTTTTAGAATTTCACTCTCAACCAGTAGGACAGAAACAAGCACCCAGGCTCAGAATCAAGAGGCCGCCTGGGTGGCTCAGTGGGTTTAGTGTCCAACTGTTGATTTCAGGTCAGGTCATGATTTCATGGTTCATGAGTTCATGTTAGCACAGAGCCCACTTGGGATTTTCTGTCTTTCTCTCTCTCTCAAAATAACTAAACTTCAAATATTAAGAGAGACAGCATAACACCATGCTTATGGGTATCTGGAATAAGGGATGCACATGTAAAGGTAGAGATTATTCCCAAACCTCGTGTTCACGTGGCAAGGGAGGTTTACATGTCTTGTCCATCCTGGGGATCATAATCTTGCTAGTGTGGGTACCATGGCAGGAAGCTCAGGCATGGAAGGGGCAGGCATGATTGGTTGCAAAGAGAGAGAAGGATGAGAGGTCTTTATAAATGGAAGCACAACATGTACAAAAGCACAAGGATGCACTTCTAACTCCTCAACGACCCAAATTCTCCCCTTCTTGCTGTCCAACCTGCCATCTGCAAATGTATCTACAATGCCAACGAGAGAGGCCCCATCATGACTCTCCATTTGATAAGTCCCAAGTAATTTGGCAAGGGATGTAGGATTCATACACATTATCTAATGCTTTTCTGATTAAACTTAACTAAATTCCAAACATTCAATCCCATTGTACAAGGCATGGGATACAGCCAGACCTGGCTTCCTCAGGAAGGATCCCTCGACATTCAGATCCTTAAGGACTCTCCAGAAACTTTGGATGCCTCTGCCTGACTTGACAACCACACCTGCCCCTTTTCCCATTATACTATCATTCCACTTACTCCTCCATTTCCCAAGGTCCCCGATAAAGGGCTGTCCCACTACAGCCAGTTTGGAGCACACCTGGCCACAGCTAGTTATTGACCCCCTGTCCCCACCCCACCACTTCTCGTGGGACCCAGGTTTCACAAAGTTCCCCGGTGTGCTGTGCCAAAGCCTTCCTCTCTGCTCACCCCCACACCCGGCCTCCAATCTACTCCTGGGCCACAGTGCACTTGGGGGAAATTCAATCCATATGTTTCCTTTTCTTCCTACAGAACGCATCCAGCCATTGTTTAAAGAGGGAGGCAACAGCCAAGAAGAGCCACGTGAGGCCTCTCTTAGCCTTCCAATCCTTCATTAGGGAGCAAGGAAAGAAGGACTTTGCCAAGAGCAAACCTGAAACATTCCTTTGGGCTTGGTTCAAAGCCCACAAGTCACGCTTCCACACAAACATGTCCCTAGGACAGAAGACGCAAGGCTCTGTTCAAGGAATCTCTCGGGCATGAAGAGATAGGAATAGCCACCACCACCACTGACCTGGCTCTGAGATGTGTGTGAAGGGAATCCATTGGCAGGAGGCTGTTTTACATCATTATCTCCCAAAGCTGATACAGACCCTCTCTGAGAGTATCAATTCTCCCTAATTATAAGCACACACTACCACAGATGAACAATCTTACAGTTCAAAGAAACCTGGGATATTCTTCAGGTGTCTCCATTATCTCATTTTAAAGTAAGAGAAAAGTCAGGCTCAGGGACTTGTCCAAGGTCAAACAGCTGGCCAGTGTTTTGTGAAGAATCCAGGACTTCTGATTCCAGATTCAGAGCTTTAGACTCAGTGGTCCATGCCAGACCTCACACAGATGCTAAGTCCCGATAGAGACAAGATCCACGGGACCAATCCTTTTTAAACAATCAGTTAAGCATCTGACTCTTGACCAGCTCAGGTCATGATCTCACAGTTTGTGAGATCGAGCCCCATGTGTCCAGCTGCACGCTAACAGCACAGAGCCTGCTTAGGATTCTCTTTCTCTCTGCCTCTCCCCTGCTAGTGTGCATTCTCTCTCTCTCTGTCTCTCTCTGTCTCTAAACAAATAAATAAACATTTTTTTAAGTTTTCTTTCTCCACCTGTCTACTTTTTTTTGTATTTTGGGGGTGAGGGGATTCTTTGAACCCACGAGCTAGGGACTCTAGGTATCCTAACAAATGTCTATGTGGGCTTTCCTTAAATAATTTTGAAGACAGGAAGCTCAATGCTCTCTATATTGGCCCATTCCATCTTTCGGCAAGCTCTAGTTGCTGCAAAGCTCTTTCTCACAGTAAGCAGAAGTTTGCTTCTCCATCATTTCCCCCACAAACTCGTTTGCTTACTATGATCTCCCGGAATTGCTTTCCGTAGAGGCCAAATAGGGGTCCTCCAGTGCTCTTAGGGAACAAGCACTGCTTTGTGGGTATAACAGTGCCTTTATCACAGTCACCCCAGGTGGCTGCTGCCTTTACCCATAATCCCATCAGGAAGGGTCTTCTTTCTTTCATTGAGATGTAGATGACATACATTATAGAAGTTTCAGGTATACAACATAATGATTCAATATATGTATATATTGTGAAATGATCACCACAATAAGTCACGGTAACATCTATCACTGTACATAATTACACATTTTTGTTCTTATGGTAAGAACTTTTAAGATCTCAGCAACTTCCTCGGGGCGCCTGGGTGGCGCAGTGGGTTAAGCGTCCGACTTCAGCCAGGTCACGATCTCGCGGTCTGTGAGTTCGAGCCCCATGTCAGGCTCTGGGCTGATGGCTCAGAGCCTGGAGCCTGCTTCCAATTCTGTGTCTCCCTCTCTCTCTGCCCCTCCCCCGTTCATGCTCTGTCTCTCTCTGTCCCAAAAATAAATAAACGTTGAAAAAAAAATTAAAAAAAAAAAAAGATCTCAGCAACTTCCAAATATTCAATACAGCATTATTAACTATAGTCACTAAGCTGAACACTACAACCCCAGGACTTATTTATTTTATACCTAGAAGTTTCTACCTGTTGACCCCCTTTACCTTTTGCCTACCCTCCACCTCCCACCTCTGGTAACCACCAATCTATTCTCTGTACCTATGATCTCAGGGGTTTTGTGTTTGTTTGGGGGAGGGGGTTATTTAGATTCTACATACAAACATAGTATTTGTCTCCCTCTATCTGACTTATTTCACTTAGCATAATGCCCTCAAGGTCACTCCATGTTGTTGCAAATGGCAGGAGTTTCTTTTTTATGGCTGAACAGTATTCTATGGTGTGTGTGTGTGTGTGTGTGTGTGTGTGTACACACACATACGTACCACATTTTCTTTATCCATTCATCTGTCACGGGACACTTGGGTTGTTTCCATGTCTTGGCTATTATGAATAATGCTGCAGTGAACATGGAATTGCAGGTATCTTTCTGAGTTAGTTTTTACATTTCCTTCAGATAAATACCCAGAGGTGGAATTATTGGATAATATGGTATTTTTAACTTTTTATTGTATTTTAAAAATTTTTTGAGAGAGAGAGAGAGAAAGAGAGAGAGAATTCCAAGCAGGTTCCACACTCAGAGCAGAGCCTCATGCACAGCTTGATCCCACAACATTGGGATCATGACCTGAGCTGAAGTCGAGTCAAACGTTCAACTGACTGAGCCACCCAGGTGACCCTATTGTATTTTTTAAAGAAACACTGTAACAGTTGAAAAACCAAGACTCTATTAACTAATGTACCATCAGAATCTAAGAAAACACTAACAAGCATTATAGTAAAAATGTAACTTATGATATTGATATAATAATTCATCAAATAAAATTTTAGGGGCACCTGGGGTTGATTAAGCATCAGACTCTTGATTTTGGCTCAGGTCATGATCTCACAGTTCATGAGATGGAGATCCGTGTTGGGCTCCTCACTGACAGCACAAATTCTGCCTGGGATTCTCTCTCTCTGCCTCTTTCCTACTTGCACTCTCATTCTTTCTCTTAAAATAAATACACTTAAAAAATTTTTTTTAAATAAATAAAATTTGAAGATTCAAGGTCCTTGTGTGTTTTTGAAAATTGGTATATTTAGTGCATTGTTATTTGGCACCTTATTTACCCAGTACTCTTCTAGAGTGCTGGGATATTACGAAAAAACAAGATTAATGTGCTCCTCCCTTTGTAGAGGTTCTTTCTGGTGATATCTCTCTGTCTTAAATATCCATGGCTATAAAACAGAATCTCAGACTAGAAGGGAGGCCACTGCTGAGAGAGGCCGATGACGAGCAAAGAGAATGGGGCAGCTGAGAGCATACCAGTAGAGGGGAAGTTGGAGATTTAGAACGTGGGTAAGAGACAAAAGTATGGGGAAAAAGTAGAGAGGTTGGATTCCAAGGGGCCCTGTGGATAATAGTGGGTTATGGAGCATAATGTCATAGAAAAATCATGGACTTCAGAGTCAAGCCATGCAGGTCCAAATCCCAAATTCCACACCATTCATTTGAGAAGGTATTTAGTCTTCAGCCATCAACCAGTCTAAAGCCTTATCTCTTCATCTACAGAATGCAGATAAAACACATATTTCCAAGGATAAAATGAAATCACAACAATTTTTTTTAAGTTTACTTATTTTTTTTAAGAGAGAAGGAGCACGAGCAGGGGAGGGGCAGAGAGAGAGAGAAACCCAAACAGGCCCTGCACTGTCAGCGTGAAGCCTGATTCAGGGCTTGATCCCATGAGCCATGAGATCATGACCTGAGCCGAAACCAAGAGTCAGACGCTTAACCAACTACGCCATCCACGTGCTGTGAAACCACAACAAATTTCAAGTATCTGACACACACTGACCAACAAACATAAAGTTCCCATCCCCCAGAAAGGAGAGGAAGCCTAGAAAGCAGACCATTGCTTTGACCTTCACTAGTCTATTTGAACACCTGATGGCCCTTTTCCTCTTGACGAGGGAGTTCTGGAAATCAGAACCTCGAAATAATCGAATCCCATGGGCTTAAGCTCCAGTTTGACTATTATGAAAAGATATATCCCTTTCCCCCAACCAGTAGGCATGGTTTCATTCTTCCTACATACACCTTGCCTTGGGCTAAAGTGAAACAAACCCAGATATCAAGATGTTCACAGGGCGGGATGAAGGGGACACCGGTATCCCAGTGTGCTAGGGTATTTTCACAGCTGCACTCAATTAGACGAAACTGTAATTGTTTTATACTTTTGCTCCACGCTTAATCCTGGAGAAAGAAGAGTGGATTGTTGGTTTTCCTTTTTCATCTTCCAGTATTTTTGTTTTGTTTTTATTTCTCACCATAATATTTAGATAGTATTTGTGTAAGGGAAAGCAATCATAATGAAATGGATAATCAAACAGAGTGCTCTCAGGCACATTTACAAAAGCCTTCATTTCAGAAATGCTTCATTTACCCAGACAGTGGGCAGCCGAGGGCATGGGAAAGTCTGTCTCTATGGACAGGGAAGTGATTCATGCCAATCAGCTAGAGAGTTCCTCTTTCAAAATGCTCCATATGTAAGACATAGCACAATAAATCACATCAACAAGCAAACAAGAGGTACCATACGCCTTCCAGGTGCTGACGCCACGCTAAGGACTAGAGGTGGCAAAATGAATAAGACGTGAGCCCCAGGGCCAGGATGAGGGTAAGAAGAGTGAGACACTCGCCTCAGGAGCAAACTCTAACGGGATGCCCAAACACCCAGTTATCAAGATAAAAGTAACACTGTAAAGCAATATTTCGAAAAGTAAAAATTAATGCAACAAAAGCCCATGGTGAACCAAATATCACCAACATGCATTTAGACTGCAAAAAAATTTAGGAAAGGCACTATGAGAGTAAGAAACAAGAGCATTCACCTTACAAGTCATAAAAGCTAGCTTAGTGCTGAATCTGACATTTGAAAAAAAATGATGGAGAAACACCAAGAAAAAACTACATGAAAGCAAACACCGTATGACACAAAACCAATTACAAAAGGAAATACAAGCGTTTTACATCTCCCCTTTAAGAACCGAAGTTGATACTAACTTCTAAAATAAAATCCCTTGATTTGAAATTTGGGAATAATATTGCAAGTCAAAAACTATTCATTTCCTTTGACCCAAAAATCATACTTCAGGGAATTTATTTAAGTACAACTGAAATATGGAAAATGCATCATTTGTAACCAAGGAAAAAAAATAAAAGAACTCTCCACAGAATATTATCCAGTCATTAAAAATAATAGCCATGAGAACAAAGCAATGATAAAAAATGACAGAAGAATGTAATAAAGTGAAGAAACCAGGAAGCATAAATACAGGTATACCACAGGAACAGCTACATTAAAAACTGCACAGGGGCGCCTGGGTGGCGCAGTCGGTTAAGCGTCCGGCTTCAGCCAGGTCACGATCTCGCGGTCCGTGAGTTCGAGCCCCGCGTCGGGCTCTGGGCTGATGGCTCGGAGCCTGGAGCCTGTTTCCGATTCTGTGTCTCCCTCTCTCTCTGCCCCTCCCCCGTTCATGCTCTGTCTCTCTCTGTCCTAAAAATAAATAAACGTTGAAAAAAAAAAATGTAAAAGAAGTCTGCCCCAGATGAGGTTTTCACAGGTATTTAGGCAAAGGAATATTAGTTTGCTTGGACTTAGTTTGCAAGCTGCTTCCATAGGAGAGAGGCTCAGAAACTGTAAATGCAACCATTGTCTTAATTCAGCAACCCACGCAATTAAATTAAAAAAAAAAAAACTGCACAGAAAACAAAAAACTGAAGGTAAACGCACCAAAATTACAATAGTGATCTTATTTTGGTGTTCGAAATCTGAGTTGATTCCCCTTCCTTTCCTTTCTTCTTTCTTTCATTTTTTTTTCCTTCTTTTTCTTCCTCCATTCCTGTGTTCAGGAATTATATATTACATTTTGTATTGTATCACATCATTCAGGGCCTAGGCAGGAAACAGGTCGCATGCTCAGAGATAACTGAAAAGTATTTAATTACAGGACTCCTCTCAGAGGTGTGAGCAGGACTGAAGGGAGTGCCAAGAGATAACATACAACGTCTAGCCACAGCTCGGAGCTGTTGCTATTTAGGTCAGAAGACGAAAGAGGAGGGAACAGTTTCTAGAACTAGGAAAGAAGTGAAGTTATAGGAGAAAGCTGTCCCAGGGGCACCTGGGTGGTTCAGTTGGTTAAGCGTCTGACTCTTGATTTCGGCTCAGGTCATGATCCAGGTTGTGGGATCGAGCCCCACATTGGGCTCCGTTCTGAGCATGCAGCCTGCTTGGGATTCTCTCTCTCTCTCTCTCTCTCTCTCTCTCTCTCTCTCTCTCTCTCTCGTTTTGTTATTACTATAATCATTATTATATATACGTTCATGGTGATGATGGTGGCCATGTTGGTAGTGACAGCATGGCCATGATGGTGGCGATGATGACAGCAGGGACGGTGACGACGGTGCACATAATGGTGGTCGCTGCAGTGAAGGAGGTGCCAGTGGTGGTAATGGTCATTGTGACGATGCTGTGAACATATCTCCTATGAGATCAGGTATGATCAAATGGTAAAACAGGGATCCCTCAGGCCCATCTCCATGATACTCCTTTAATCCAGAGAAAAAATTAACTCAGTCCATCGTGCGTTCACTAGGAAACGACCATGTGGCATCTTCAGAAAGAAAGGTTCTTCCTTCACCGTCTCTAGAGCTAAGAGCAAGGACAGGAAGCAGACGTACAATACCGTGAACACAGCATCCCAGGTTGTGAGCAGTGCCTGGTAGAATGACCAGCACCAAGTAATCCTGAAATTATTTACTTGAGGAGTGAACGAAAGCTCTATGGATTATTATAAAGTCCGAACTAGCTTGATTGCATAAAGAGGATGATATTGAGCATTTAACCATTCTAACCACTTAACTCAGTAAATCTCAACAGTCTTACAAAATAGATACTAATGTTGTTACCATGTTAACAGATGAGACAACTGAGGCACAGATGACTCCAATAGTTCTATGTTGCACAGCTAGCAGGTAAATAACTTAGAATTGGAACCTGGAAATCGCTGTGCTAGGGCATGGACTCCTTCCCCTAATGTCCTCAGACAAGGCTCCAGGGTGGAAGAGGTACAATTAGAATTGAGCTGAGAGGAAGGGGTAATGGCAGGAAAACTCTCAAGAGGGCCATTCAGGGCCTAGGAAATAGTGTTCAGAAGTCATCTGAATGATATTCTCAGAGATAACTTCCAGGAAGACAATCTGGAACTCAAGTCACAAGTGGATTCCATGGACTCGTGTTTGGCACAATGAAATAAACAGAAAGCAAGTCAGAAAGAGTTATCCTGGACTTTTCAGGACCACGAAAGATGTCTTGCTTACCTTCAGACAGATCTCTGTCCTGCATTCCTTGCAAAAGGGAGCACTCACGGTGGAGATGGGGGAGGGCACCGTTGTAAACCTGATGCTCTTTAGCCAGTGCAAGAAGCAGGAATGGGCTCAGTGATGACCCTGACCTCTACGTGGGAGGCGGCATTCAATGTGGGCAAAGAGGGACTACAACAGGGAACAAGGAAGGTCCAAGATGGGAGCAGCGTCTCAAGCCCAGGAGGGAAGTGGGAAGGAAACCAGAGACCGGCCAGGTTTCACAGGAGAGTATGGCCAGGCTCCAGCACAGGGCAACTTGGGGAAATTTCTCCGCCATTTCCGGTTTCCCAGCTGTACTTTATTGGCTCGGCCCACCTGCTCCAACTCTGCTCTCTGCCCCAGCACCTAAAGGCACAGCAGCACCTCCGACTTTCTGCTACATTAAGACTGGCTGGAAAAGGTGAGAATTCAGCCTACCTCAGGACAAGAAGATGAATGATTTACAGGGAAATTATTTAAAAATCTCCTCAAAATAAAGACTATACCGTCAGGGTGGTCAAGAATACAAAAGAAATATAGATACAGGCAGAGAAACGCACGAGAAGAAACCCCATGCGTGTGTTTTCATTTGGCTAGGTTTCTTTCAAATAAAAAATGTTGTCGGGAAAACATTCCGAGTGAGAACTTCTTTCTTGGCACGAAGCTGGCAGTGTCTGGGCTCCCTTCTCAGAACAGCAGGGCCCTTCAAACCAAGTGCAGGATTCTGAGTGTGGTTACCTGCCATAGGCCTCGCCGCCAGCCTGGGTGAGGCGCGTGGTTTGAATCCCTCTCCACTTTCCCTGGCCATTTCATCCATCTTCTCCGACACACGCCTTGGGGGCCCTGGTTTAGCTCAGCCACGTGATTTCATTTCCTCTTTGCCTCAGTCTCCTCATTATGAAATGCGGCTAAAATGGCTTACTCAACAGCCCTCGCCAAAGTGAAGAGCCCTGCCGCCATTTGGGATGGGGGTGGGGGGGCAGGTAAGTGCAGGGAAAGACCACTAACAGGTGCATGGATGGGAGGTGGGACATTTTCAGATGGGTGCTTCTCATAAATGGGGCAGTTGGCACCTTCCAAATGCGGTTTGGCGGGGGGGGGGGGGGGGTGAGAATCAAAGGAAATTTACAACCGATGGGAATTTTTATTTATTTTTGTAATATTTATTCATTTTTGAGAGAGAGAGAGAGAGCAGGGGAGGGGCAGAGAGAGAGGGAGAAAGAGAATCCAAAGCAGGCTCCAGGCTCTGACCTGTCAGCACAAAGCCCAATGTGCAGCTCGAACCCACATACTGTGAAATCATAACCTGAGCCAACGTCAGACACTTAACAACTGAGCCACCCAGGTGCCCTCCCCCCCCCCCGCCCCGCCCAGTGGGAATTTTAAAAAACATGTTTTGGTTACCTTTACTCGGGAGACAGACACTAAACAAAAATAAGGGGCCCATTCAATAGCACTGCGGTGATAGTCATATTTTAAGACTTTTGTTTTTATCCACTTATTCATTTATTTGATTTTTATTAAATATTTAGTAAATGCCCTCTATACTCTCAGGCATTAACTTAGTACTGGATTGTAACAGTGAAAAAAATCGAACGGATGTATCTCGTCCCCACAAGTCTTGACTTCCAGGAGAGGAGGCAGACATTAAGCAAATACATACACACATACATGTAATTTCTGAAGGACGCCATAAAGAAAAAGAAATATCATCCTCTGAAAATCAGACACTCAGTAAAGCCCACTCCGCGCATGCCACATTTGAGCTAAGACCTCAAGGGCAAGCAGGAGCTAGCTTGGGCAGAGAGACCATTCTAGGCAGAGGCAGGAGCACGAGGTGGAAAAGCACTTGGCAGGACACCTGGCTGGCTAGGTCAGTTAAGCTTCCGACTTTTTTTTTTTTTTTAATTTTTTTTTTCAACGTTTATTTATTTTTGGGACAGAGAGAGACAGAGCATGAACGGGGGAGGGGCAGAGAGAGAGGGAGACACAGAATCGGAAACAGGCTCCAGGCTCTGAGCCATCAGCCCAGAGCCCGACGCGGGGCTCGAACTCCCGGACCGCGAGATCGTGCCCTGGCTGAAGTCGGACGCTCAACCGACTGCGCCACCCAGGCGCCCCAAGCTTCCGACTTTTTTATTGCGGCTCAGGTCAGGATCTCCTGGTTCATGAGTTCAACCCCCATGCGGGGCTCTGCAGAGACACTGCAGAACCTGCTTAGGATTCCCTCTCTCCCCTCCTCTCTCTTCCCCTTACCAGTGCGCTCTCTCTTTCTCAAAATAAATAAATAAACTGAAAAAAAAAAAAAAAGGAGAAAGAAAAGCACTTGGCGAAGAAAAGGCTAAGCTCTTTGACAACAGAGGGTAAGGATACCAGAGGGGGCTGGGGTTGGGGGAGGAGCCGGGTCACGTGGGGTCCTGTAAGTGGCCTTCCAATCTTCGGGCTTATTTTCACAGCAGTGGGAATTTACTGAAAGGTTACTGGACCACAGGGCAATGACATGAGCCAGGAGAGTGGGAGCAATAGACTAGGGAGGAAGAGGGCTGTCCCCAGAGCCTGGAAAGAACTACAGTGACTGCAATGCAGGCCAGAGGACTTAGGAAGCATGGGGTGGGGGGGCAGGGGTAAATGCAGAGGACGTGGTGGCTCATTGATGGGAAATGGAAAGGCAGCAAAGGTGGCAGGGAAGACGCCAGGAGTCCCAGGCTGAGCAAGCAGATGGGTGAAAGCGTTATCTGTGGGACAGGGGAGTGACAGCTTTGGGGAGCCTGCAGTCCAACAGACAGCAGGGCTCCTCATGCGATGCCATTGCTTCCTGCCGAGTTGGAGGGATACACAAAGCCTTAAGGGAGCAGAAAAGAAGGAGCCTGTGAATCCAGCCAGGAAAAGGAATCACAGAGGAGTGGTCATGGGAGCGGGCTCCTGAATATGAGGAGTGTCTGATAGACTGAAACGGTAGAAAGGCTTCTAAGAAGAACAGTATTTTAATACCTGTGAGTAATAATGCCAATCCTATGAAACATTACAAGGATTAAATAAGATAAGTTACGTGGAAATACCTGTAACTGTTCTAGAGTTTACTGATGGCCTTTTTACATTCCTGTTACCAACCCATCCGCCAGCCAGCATTGTACGTGTGCATCTTGTTCTTCACCAGCCAAAAGGAGAACAAAACTCAAATTGCCTTCCCCGCCTCTTCCTAATATACCTGAATAAGTACATGAAATGGGCCACACGTGTGGCCCTACCTGCCCTAGTGGTAACTGAAGGGCGCAAAAGAAGAGTTCAGTTGTAAGGCTAGCTATTTTTATGCATTGCCTTTTCAATTACGATCTTGTAAGATTTTAAAGTAAAGTTCTTTTTGAAAGCTCCTACTCTCTCCATTTGTCTGTCTGCCCCCCGCAGCCATTAGCACGGGCCCTAGCTCAAAGAGGTGCTCAACACAGGTTAGTGAGACGATAGGAGCCAGCAGAGTATTTATGGGGTACCTCCCACTTTCCAAAACGATATGAGGTCCGGGGGCACAGAGATAGTTAAAGCAGAGGCCCTGTCCTCAAGAAAATCAAAGACATAAATCGAAAGGAATGAAAACACACGCACACATACTTACGTACAGTATGATAAATGTGTCCAAATAAATACATACGCTCTCCTGCCCCCCCAAATTCAGAAGTTCACAGAATACAGCCAAACCAAAATATTTTTCAATCCATAAGCATTTGCAGGCTTGAAATCTCCAAAGCAGAAACTTAAAGGTACAAAAGCAGACGAGGGTACAGTCAGTGGAACTCCTTGAAGTTACCCATAAATATTCGCCAAGCCTTTCCCCAGTCCTACACCCAGTCATAAATCCCCCTGCTTCTTTTCAAGAACTTTTACATTTGATCAACGAGGCAGGGTGATGTTTAAACCAGGCCATTTGGAATATTCGATTTTCGTACATAGTTTTAAGATTTTAATTTCCAGTCTGCAAGCCGGCTCGGATTTTCCCTGTCCTGAAATAAATCAGGATTTCCAAGACATGAAAGCAGGCTCCGAGCACAGAAGGGCTTTCTGAACGTTCAGCCTGGTTGCACTGCTCAGTCAAGTCATACTTACAAACAACTTACCTCTCACCTCATCTCGGTCCTGGGGGGATAGCCTGGAAAACTGGCAGCTAATGTGGTGAGCGAAAAATACCCAGCACTCAAGATCAATCTGTCAAAAAGAGGCAAGAGCCATTCATCAAAGGAGAGAGGGACAAACTCAAAGATGTTGTGAAACATTTACCAACCAGTCCAAAACTAATTGGCCCCTCTACTTAATCTCTTTCTCCCCTCCACGTCAAGCCAGTGGCCACAGAGCCATAGAGGGATAGAAGCTCATAGCTGTAGAATGGATGATGTAAGCAGGATATTGCTAATATATCACAGAATCAGAGCGTGGTAAAGTTAAACGGGTCTTTGGAGTTCATTTAGCCTGGTTTGGATAGAGAGCACTAAGGAGCAAAAAGAGTCCTGAACTTGGGTCAGACTGGACTAGGGTTCTAGTCCTTCACTCGTATTAAGTTCAAGCTATATGACCTTAGGGAAGTCACTTCAACCTGTGTGAAAACTGCCTCATCTGTCAAAAGGAAAAAAAGGTCTCACTCATAGGGATACCAGTGAAGTCTGATAATATAAGTAAATGCACTTGGAAATGCCACTGAACATTTAATTGGGTGAAAAAATATTATTATTGCAAAGAACCCAATAAATGATACCTGAATCCATTGACTAGTAGACTTAACTGAAGCTTCACCTAACTGATCTGATGGAATTGATAGCTTCTATTCATTTTGCAAAAGATGGAGTCATGTCCCTGGCACAGAGAATGTCCAGTGCTATTGTCCTTGTCTCTCCAGCATGCTAGAAACTTATCTCCCACCAGGTCAGTGATATGATGATCACAAGTCACTTATATTTGGTTACCTACTCTTTATTCTGGTTGTATTTCTGAAAAATAATTACTAAATTCAATTACATATTGTGTAAACTACTAAAGTATGAATGTTTATAAAGAGATTTGTTGTTTATATGAAAATACAGGTGATTGCTACGTAAACATTTTAAAGACAGCATGGAAAAAGTCATTATTGCAAATTGATAGTGAATGAGATGATTGTAAAAGACTAGAAAAAAATCACAGAAATCTAAGAGGCCTGTACATTAAAATTTCTTCCAAATGTCTTTTATATCTTGCATCACTTTAAAGAAACTTTAAAGTGCAGACACAGCTTATGAACATAACCATTCAAGAGAATCAACGGGGCACAGCTAACATCCATCAGGGACAAAGTTAAAGCCTTAGCCCTACTTTGCAAGATAGTTATATGAATTTTGCACTAATAGGATTCTCATCCTAACTAAATCAACCACTGATGAACCAACAACAAGTTTTAAACGACTTGTAGGTAATGATTTATTGTCACTTACATACATGACTATCTCCTGATCTGTAGGAGCACTGAGTATAAATCCCATTTAATCAGAGCTACTTGCCACTGAGGAGCCCACAATCTAGTTACACCCTAGTAAAATGTGAAACACTTGCAGTTCAATTACTGACATACAATTTAACTTAAAATTATGCTTCAAGTGCCATGGTGTCAAGAGAAGAAGCTAGATTTTTACAAATAGTTGGAGGGGTGCCTGGGTGGCTCATTCAGTTAAGCGTCCAACTCTTGATCTCAGCTCAAGTCTTGATCTCACCTCAGGGTCGTGAGTTCAAGCACCACATAGGGCTCCTCGCTGGATGTGAAGTCTACTTTAAAAAAAAAAAAAATAGCTGCAACACTATTGTTCCTATCTGCCACTGCCATAAACTACCTGACTTTGTTATCCCATCAATTCAGGGATAATGTTCCTTTATTATCAATTCACCGGGAGGGCTTAGAACAGAGTGGGTTCTCAATTGATCTGAGCAACTGGCATGAAAGGTCTGAGAAAAACATACACCATACTTTGAAGGGGGATTAAATAAAGGGCACAATCCAGGAGGCAGGAAGAGATTGAGCGAGAGCCCGAGAGGAAACGCATCCTGGATCCATTTTTTTCGTAAATATTTCTTGAGCATCTTCTTAGACATCATAACCTCTCTACCTGTGTGCCAAATCTGACCTGCAGCCTTGTTTAGCCCAAGCAATAGGGATTTTTAAATGTGAACTAGCTGCCAACATTAATGTATCAGTAGATACCATGTGCAGATTAGCATCTTCTCTTAAAATATGAGAAGGTCCACCAACACCAGCATATTCCCACATGGAAGCAACGAGCAGGCACTTTCCTAGGCAGCCACTCTTGCCGGCAGATGAGACATGACCTCCGCATTATGTCATGGCCGCCATTGCTCCCTGGTTGGCTTCACTCATTTACGTTCCCGTGTGCCCCTTTGGCAGTTAAGGTTTTGACCCCTTCCTGACCACGTGCCTTGTACGCCGGTGAGCTGGGCCCCTGCCTGTAGGGGCTACAGAATAACAGGGAGTGATCCAGAAAGGCAGATGACATGAACCTGAACAAAAAAGTGGCAATGGGAAAGAAAACAGAAATATGTGCATTCCAGACATCTGTCAAAGACTAAAATCGTGGAGATCAGTGAAAGATCTTAGCTGGCCTTAAGGGGCCATGCTAAGTGATGAAGGGACGTAGGAAGGTAATATTTCCTGTGAGCGTGGTCATGCAAAAGGTGTGGGGGTTTGTCCTTTAAGTAATGGGGGAAAATGAAAGAACAATATGCTCAGATCTGTGCCTGAAAAATGTCCCTCTAGCAATAAGGTGGACATTGGATTGGAATGGATTGGATTGGACTGGATTGGATTGGATTGGGACACTTTGAGAAGGGGCATTTAAGAGAACGGGGTGATGGCCCAGGTGGAAAAGGATGAGGGACCCCAGCTGCAATAGTAGAGGGAAAAAAAGGATAGACTGAAGAGAACTTTCTGAATTCTAAGATTAGCAGATTATACAGACATGTCTTTTCAAGGCGAACATAACCTCTGGCTTAATATTAATCATTTAAAAGACAACATAGTGACAATATAACTTCTACTAACTCAGTTCATTTTGGCTATGCTGAATAGTCTGTACTCAATGGAAAGGGAAATTGCTATTTTTGTCTCTTTATATTTATATCCACGATTCACCTCTTTCCACGAAGGATTCGAGGTGCCTGGAAACTCACTAAATGAAATGCAGCATCTGACAAGTGGCTTCTTCCTAAGAGAACTGACCTGGCAGCATAAATCAGCCTGTCCTGTCAAATGAGACAAGTTCAAGTTGAAGATAGCAAGAAACATCCTCTACGTCAGCTTGAGTCTGCTAGTTACGGTCCCTTCCTTTGTCTGGACAAACATATGGTGAGAAAGTGTCCAGTTTGCTTTACTAAGTTGAGCCTTTCTCCGGGAAAAGGAAGAAATATTGAAACCGGCAGTGAGTTTCAAACAGAACTTACACACCCTTTCCTGAGGACACTTAAAATTATATAAAGAGACACATAAATAAATCAAAACTTTAAACAAGGCAACACCTTAATCTTAAAACAAATGGACTCTAAGGAAAGCGCAGCTCTCAAAATATGTGTGTGTGTGTGTGTGTGTGTGTGTGTGTATCAATTCACATTTGTGCACAGAGCATTTTTGCATTCTAAATCTCACCTAATTTTTTCGTAACAATGGGCAAATAGGCTAGAAAAGAATTATTATCTCCATTTCACAAATGAAACACTGAAGGTCAGAGATTTAAGGACTTCTGGAAAGTCATACACCTTTAGTTCTTAGTGACAGAATTACATCTAAGCATCAGTTTTACTAATTCTCATTTTAAGGAAAATAGGGTAGAAAAAAAAAACAGGAGGAGCTAACATGGAGTTGCTATGGGTTCCCTGGTGTTAGCCCCAAAATGCACATTACATACATTATCGCATTTAACTCTCAAACCCCCTATGACAGAGGCAGTATATGGTTCCCACTTTACAGATGAGGAAACTGAAGCTAGACTTGGTGATTATGTCAAGGTCACACAGATAATTATTGGTGGAGTTGGGATTCAAACCCCAGCGTTCAGTGTCAAATCTAGTTCTTAACCAAGCAAACATCTATGTAAATCCTGCCTCTGCTAGCTATTAACTGTCTAGCCTTGGACATATTATTGTACGTTTGGGGCCTCTGTTAAATAAAATTGGGGGGAGGGGAGCATTGCTGGTTCAGCATCTTACTCTTTGTAGGCCACCAATAAACATTAGTTTCCCTTCTTTCAACCACAATCTGTTGTCACTGGTCATTTTTATAACAGAAATGACCATGTTAATCTAACATCATAAAATGGTAGTGCTTCTACGGACAGGCAGAAAATAGAGAGTGTATCTTAAGCTCATCTTAGGGTCACATTTCACCGCTATTCTCAACCTTTTCTCCCCAGGTTCTTCTTAGGGTAGAATTAAAATGAGGAAACAAAACTACACTTGTTCATAAAATTCATTATCTTGCCAACAAAAGCCCATTTGTTCTGGAATTCCCAAATGACCGGAGCATATTAAGTCTGTGTTGCTTAGTATAGCTTAAATAAGTAAAATCTTGTTCATCAAAGACGCGTTCCAGAAAAATCATCCTTTAAACCTGCAGGCTTTAGAACTTCAAGACTGAGGCACTGGAATTTGAAACTATGTCATGTTTGAAATGGAGAACTCTAGTATTGTGGTTTCTGACCCTTTCAGGTAAATATGCCCCTTTTTAAACATAAAAGAATTTGTGGATTGCCCCCTGTCATAAAAAGAAAAATAGTATTACTGATATATTAAACTCCTGATTTTTAAAACTGCAGTTTTAAAAGTGGCTGTGTTCATTAATGCAGAAATTAGTTTGTATGTTGCCAATTCTATCTAATACACTTAGGTCAAAAAAATAATACTTCGAGCCGCTTAGCTATTTTTTGCAGCATACAAATTCTTATGCATATATGGATTTATGGATCCCTTTCAAAAAAATCTGTAGCATCTCACAGTAATCTACAGGGTAGACTCATTATTCTAAAATATTAGGACTAGGAAGGGTATTTAAGGTCATAGAAATCATCTCAGTACCCAATAAATTCATCCTGGCTTTAACATTTTGAGTGCCAGGCACATGCTATTTATGTGAACACACTCAAAGAGGTGGGAGTCCGGGAGGCTGGAGCAGAGGAGGCGTGGCCAAAAAGACAGAGGTGTGCTAAGCACCTCTCAGATTGGTCTATCTTGCTGCAGAGATATTGGGAAATTCTCCAGAAGGAGCTTACATCGGCCAAAATCTCTCATGTCCCCTGTATCAGTCAGGGTCTCCTCAGGCATATCAAAACCACACTAGTGATTTCAAATGGGAAGGGGAGGGGTAATACAGGCTCCTGGCTCTAAAAGCACTTGAAGGCAAAGGATGCCAAAAGGGGATGGTAAGTAATCCCAGAGATTAGTAACTGCAGGAAGCTGCAACCACCCTACCAGCTTGAGGCACAAAAGGGAGGCAGTGTCAGCAGAGACCAGGAGCTCACTTGTGGCCCACACTGCAGCCGCCTAAGGACATGTAGCCACCACACCTGCTGCTGCGGCCAGGACCACCCTACCTACGGACACCACTAAAGCCATAACTTAGCAGTCACTGGCGATCAGTTGCCACCAGGTCTACTGCTACTAGACCTACTGAAGGCGGCCACCATTCACAGCCACCTGTTTCTGCCTGACAACTCCAAAAGCAGACACAGAAGAGCACTGACCTTCCCCCTTCCTATCCCTTTTCCCCAATTCTACTCCTGCTTTATAATCTCGTGCACCTTCCTCCCACTGGTGAAACAGAGAAGGACGCCAGCCATCAGGGGAGTTTGGGGCGTGCTGTCTGCAGAAGCCGACCCCTGTCCTACAGGCCTGAGCATGGAAACCCAGGAAGGGAGCTGAAAGCATTGCACAAATGACCTGCGTAGCCCACACCTTCAGCTATCCATTTTAGTGCTCATGTTTTTAGCTGCATTTAACTCTCACCAATAATAGAATTATAATACGATCACTTCCCCATAATACAAAGATCCTTTCATCTTTTTCAAATACGGAGAGACATAAAGCCCTGTCAACCACCCAATCCATGAGTCAATTCCACCTGGAAATTCTGTAACCTAAAAACTCAATAGAAAGAAAACTACCAATAAAACTCCTCATAGAAAATATCAAGCGTAAGGAAAAGACAAAAAAAAGAAAGGAAGAAAGAACGGTATAATAGGTACATAAAATATAAGAAAGGACATAGATACAAGTCTTTCAATCTTTGTTCCTGTAATGGATCGTTTATTCCAAATTTGACATTTATCTCCATCTCCTTGCTCCTGGCCGGCGCCCTCTTGGAGAGACACGGCGCTCACCTGTATCATTTCCCATCGCTGTTAGCTTTCCTAAATCCTGGTGCAGCACCTTCCAGAATGAGCCCTGAATAGTTAGAGGAATTTGCTGAACACTATGCTAAATTAGGTCAGTGTGACTGTGACAATCAGTGAATATGTGATTTTATAAAAATATGTTAGTAACTTCAGTTGGTTATTTTCTTTCCGAGTATGGAAACATTTTTACCATTTACATGTAATGTGTTTATCAATATGGTTGTGTTTAAGGCCAACATCTTGCTATTTGTCCCACCTGTGTTTTGGTTTCTTTTATCCTCTTTTCCTGATCTCTGGTGGATTAACTGCATAATTTCTAGTGCCACCGATTTTATTTTTTATTGCTTTGTTAAAATTAACATTTTGTTTTTATTTCCTAGTTACTTTAGGATTTACAGTACACACCTTTAACTTAAAACAGTCCATCTTCAAATAATATTAAACTAATTCACCTGGAACATAAGAAGCTTGTAACAGTGGATTTCCTTTTTTTACGTTCCTGTCTTTTATTTTTTATTTTATTTTTTATTACTTTCCTTTTATTTTTATTTTAATTCCAGTGTAGTTGACATACAGCGTTACATTAATTTCAGATGTGCCATATTCAACACTTCCAGACGATACCCACTGGTCGTCACAGGTGCCCTCCGTAATCCCCATCTCCTATTTCACTCATCCCGTCACCCCCTCCCCTTTAAAATAAAAGGGGAGTTAAGAATCTGTTTTCTGTAGTTAAGAATCTGTTTTCTGGTTTATCTCTTTTTATTTTTTGTTCATGTCTTTGTTTCTTAAATTCCACACATGAGTGAAGTCGTATGGTATTTGTCTTTCTCTGACTGGCTTATGTCACTAATAGGTATTATATTCTCTAGCTCCATCCAAGTTGTCGCAAATGGCAAGATCTCATTCTTTTTATAGTGAATAATATTCCATTATATATACATGTATATATACATATATACATATATGTATATATGTATATACATATGTATAATGTATATATATGTACATATATATATATATACACCACATATGTGTATATATATATATGTGTATATACATATATATATGTATATATATATATATATATATATATATATATATATATATATACACATCACATCTTCTTTATCCATTCTTCTATAGATGGACACTTGGGCTGCTTCCATAGTTCGCCTATTGTAAATAACGCTGCCATAAATATAGGGATGTATGTATCCCTTTGAATTACTGTATGGCAGTATATTTTAATTTCCCCTTTCCCTTATTTACTCATCATACGTTTTACCTCTGCATATATTATAACTTTCCCAATATACTATTATTATTTTTTATTTTAAAGGATCAGTGCTCTCTTAAGGATGATTTTTTTTAATGAGAAATAAATACTGTACATTTGCCCATATATTTACAACGTCTGACGCCATGCTTTCATCATGTAAATCCCAGCTTCCATCGGGTGCCATTTGCCTTCAAACTGAAGAACTTCCTCAGGGCGCCTGGGTGGCCCAGTGGGTTGAGCGTCAACTTCGGCTCAGGTCATGATCTCATGGTTCATGAGTCTGAGGGCCACATAGGGCTCTGTGCTGACAGCACAGAGCGTATTTAGGATCCTCTGTCTCCCTCTCTCTGTCCCTCCCCTACTTGTGCTCTCTCAAAAATTAAAAATAAACATTAAAAGAAATGAAGAACATCATCTAACATATCTCATCATGCAGGCTCAGGTGACATATGCTCTCATCTTGTGCATGCGTGAAAATGTCTTTGTTTTGCCTTTCAATTTTGCATGTTGTGTACCTTCTCCATTAGAGGCCTTGGCATTTTAATCAGCATTAGTTTTTAATGCTTTTTAAATTTATTGTTTGAGAGAGACAGAGAGAGACAGAGAGAGAGCAAAGCAGCGGAGGGGCAGACAGAGGGGGACAGAGGATCCAAAGCAGGCTCCAGGCTCTGAACCGTCAGCACAGAACCTGACGCAGGGCTTGAACCCACGAACCCATGAGCTTGAACCCATCAGCTCATGACCTGAGCCAAAGTTGGACACTCAACTGACTGAACCACCCAGGCGCCTCTAATGAAAGTTATTTTTAAGTTCCTCCAGTTTGATAATTCTAAAATCTCTGCCATATCTGAGTCTGGTTCTGGTGGTGGCTTTCCCCCTTTCAGATTGTGTTCTTTGCCTTTTCATGTGCCTTCTAATTTTTTGTTGACAGCCAGACATGATGTATCAAGTAAAGAGAAACGGAGTAAATGGGCCTTTAGCGTGAGGTGCAGTGCATATCCGGCTAGGAGTGAGGCTGTGTTTCCTGTTCGCTGTAGCTGTCCAAGGCAGAGGCTAAACTTCCCTCCTATGTCTTTAGTTTGGTCTGCCCTGTTGCTTCTGGATTTCCTTAGAGACTCTTTGTTAGATAGGGCCTGAGGTTACACCTCTTGCAGTTGTAATCCTCTGCTATTTCTCAGTAGCCCAGCTGATGCGGGGGCATGTGGACACCAGCAGCAGGCTTCGGATCCCGGGCGTCCTCTCCAAGTCAACTGTGATTCTTTGTATTCACCTGTCTGTCCAATGTTCAGGGTGGCAGCTTGTGACCTCAAGCCTCTCATCAATCTTACAAGAGTTGCTGCTTTGCGTTGTTTCACCTTTTTCCTTGCTGTGAAATGGGAGTGTCAACTTCCAAGGTCTTTACATGTCAGACCAGAAACTGCAGGACCCGTTGCCTTCCAGTTCTGAAGGAGATTACTTTTGGATATAGACATTTACTCTGACAATCTCTTTTAGCACATTAAAGATGTTGTTCCACTGTCTTCTGTCTCGTATGTTTCTGAGACTTCAGCAGCCGTTCCAGGATATTTCTCTTTTGTATTTAATGTGTCTTTTTCTCTGGCTGCTTTTACAATTTTCTTCTTATTGCTGGTTTTCAGCAATCTATGATGTGCCGGGTTGGTTTTTACTCCTGTGGGTGTTTATCCTGTTACGATACTTAGAAAAACTTTGGCAATTATTTAAGTAATTTTTTGACCACCACCTACCACCCTATCTGGGTTTCTAATTGCATGAACATTAGACTATTTTCTCAGGGTGATTAAGGCTGGTTTGTGGTAGGGTTTCTTTGTTGCTATTGTTCTTGTCTTGTGCCTTTTTTTTTTCTATGTGCTCCCACTTAGTTTCTAGCTTGCTGGTTTTTTGTTCTGTTATTAAGACCATCCAGTGAAATTCCATTTAAGTTTTGAACATGTTTCATCTCTAGAGGTTCTATTTGGTTCTCTATGTATCTTTTATTTACTGACTCATATATATGTTTCTATAATTCTTTAAATCCCTGCAAACATTTATGACAGCAGTTCTGGAGTCCTCATCTGCTAATTCTATCATCCCTGTTACTTCTGGGCCTATTTCTACTGATTATCTTTTCTTCCAGTTATGGGTGACATTTTTCTGTTTCTTTGTGTGTCTAGTAAATTTTTACTGAATGCTGGGCATTATAAGTTTCACATTACTGAAGATCTGGATTTTACAATCTTCCTTTAAAGAGTCTGAAAGTTTCTTTTCGTGGGGCACTTAATTGCTTGTGAATCAGCTTCATGCTTTTAAGATTTGTTTTTAATATGCTAACTAACTTGGCGGTAAATTAAAAAATTAAAAAAAAGAAACATGTATAAAAATGAAGGATTACACCATAAATAAATCAGGTGTATTCCATTTAAAAAAAAAGATTTGTTTTTAAAGGTTATTCGGGTAAGTCTAGAGTAAGACTATCCTTTACTCCATTACTAAAGACTATCCTTTACATCCATTACTAAAATGCCGCCGCTACTGAGGCATGAGCCTTCTTGGGTCTCGATGGAATGTCCTAGATGTCCAGCAAGGTCTCCACACCCTGGCTCTTCAGAACTCCCAGCTTTTTGTGGGCTTTAGGAATTGTTTGGCTTATACCTCCTTGGCCGATATTGTCTGCTTGACCTCAGAGAGAAGCACTCTGCACCTGCACAGGATGATATTTATCCAGACTCAAGGGGACCCCTAAGCATATTTCTGAATCTCTTTCTGGGCTTACCTCCCTCTTCTGTGGTACTCCGCCCTGTAATTCAAGCGTCGTAGGCCTCCCCAAATGCTTATCTATTTCCCTGATTCAGTGAAACTGCAAAGCTCTCCTTAGGTTCCCCCTCCCTGTCCCACGTTCCAGAGAATGCCTCCAAGTTGGAAGCTGAATTGACCATGGGCCTCGCCTCATTTGTTTACCTTCTCTTGTGAAGCATAATCCCATACCGTCCAATGTCTTTAAACAGATGTATCATGTATATTGTTCAGTTTTTCTAGTTGCTTATGGCCTGTGAGCAAGTCTATTATCAAATGCCAATAGACATTTTTAGCATTTCAGTATAGCAAAAAGTACATGGGATATTCCACATGCTCATTTATGCATTCACTTAACAAACAGCTATTAAATATCTAACAAATTCCTGGCAACGTGCCTCAAGAAAAAGCCAAATTGTACCCTGGGAAAAATCTAACACTTAGAATCAAAAGATCTTGGTTTTGATCTTGGTTCTCTATTTTTTCACTCTGTGACCAGTCACTTAACCTCTCTGAGTCTTATTTCCTTACTGTTAGAACAGGATAATAATGTGCCTACTTTTCAGGATGATTGGTATGGCTACACACATTGTCCACAAAACAACCAGCCAATTTCTGGCACATAGCTTGAGCCTGATTGATTGCAATTATTGTTTTTATCAAACGTGCTACGAAGAGAATTGAAGGGACAATAAATCAGCAGATTGGGGTGAAAAATGCCTCCATTGGAGGCTAGCAATAACCCCATGCCTGGATGTAAATGCCTAAACTGGGAGACATCCAAGAGAAAGAAAGAACAATGAAAACTGAGAGCTTAAAGAAATAAACTTTCCCTCTGGCTAAGTAAGGGAAAGCCTTAGATTTCCAAGTGTGCAGCCTGAGATTTCCAAAATAAGTAGTACAGGCTCACCCAAGCACTGAAAGGCAGACCAGCAGCTACTGATAAGGCAAGCGCATTCCTTAAAGACAGAAGACTGAGCACCAGAACAACGGGACCCCAAGTCAAGAAAGTTATGGCAGCGCATGAAGACGGAGAGTAAGACGGCCTTCGGTGTCAGTCTCCATGACTTGGGTGGAGAGCTACAGCTAAACGTGGGATTTCATGACAAGGAGAAAGCAGACCGTGCCAAGTTAATGAGCCAAACATGAAAATAACAGTGTTTCCAGTTAACTAACCATAGTAGCAAAACCCTTTGATCTGTGTGCGTTCTATTTTTCAGAAATACTTAGGAGAGCTGCAAGAAATGATTACGGGTGAAGGAAGAGGGATAAATGCTACATCAGAAACAACCCATGGTATTAACTAACTGGGGGCTGAAATGAAAGAATGAATGATGTAGATGTGAAACTTTCGATCAGGCCATTTCCCAAAGCATGCCGAAATCGACTCTGTGCTTTCTGCTCCAACACAATTTTTTTAAAAAAATTTCTTTTAATGTTTATTTATTTTTGAGAGAGAGAGAGCGAGAGAGAGACAGAGCATGAGCAGTGGAGGGGCAGAGAGAGAGGGAGACACAGAATCGGAAGCAGGCTCCAGGCTCTGAGCTGGCAGCACAGAGCCCAATGCGGGGCTCGAACCCACGGACTGTGAGATCATGACCTGAGCCAAAGTCGGCCTCTCAACTGAGCCACCCAGGCGCCCTTCCGACACAATTTTTGTAAGTCACCTTAACAGAAATGTGTTTAAATAAATTAACACTGTGTTAATTTCCTTGTGTTCTGATTTATCTCCTCTAATATAACAGAAGCACCTTGGATTCAGTCAGTGACGACTTATTTTTCCTTACATGCCATTAGCACCAAATGCTAATGTGTGGCCCATAGTAGGTGCCCCATTAAGTGTTTTATGCATAAAAGTCTGAATGAATTAATGAATGGAAAGAAAATCAACCACTGTGACCTAATTAGTAAGAAAAATATTATGAAGGGATGACTTTTCAAATGAAGCTGGCCACTGATCAATCAGAACGCTGATGCTTACTTACTACAGATGGGACATAGTTTTATGTAAAGCTTCTAGATACATCATCACCCCCTCTTTCCCCTCACCCGATTTTGCCATAGAAAATACACACTCTCATGGTTATGTTGAGACAAACTCTCAGAGGCACTAACAGCAAGAAATAAACCAGAGCAATTTATCGCAGGAGACCTTGATGAAATTTTGGAAATTTTGTCTCATATTCTCATTTTGGATGGTTTCTGCTTTAGTAAATTAAAATTCCTTAAAATACAAGGCAATACCAATCAATAAACTCAGGCAGAAATAAGACTTGTTAAATGACATTATGTAAGGGAAACTGTTTATGAGATTTTGTCCCCCATCTCCATTAGAATCATCAAATAGGGCTTGCTTATTACTCCTGGATTCCTTGGAGCAGATCCTTCGAGAATGACCAAACTACACTCCTGAATAGACTATATATTGTTTCTAATGTGGTTAATTTAAGAACAATTACACCCAAAAATAAATAAACGTTGAAAAAAAATTTAAAAAAAAAAAAAGGGGGGCGCCTGGGTGGTGCAGTCGGTTAAGCGTCCGACTTCAGCCAGGTCACGATCTCGCGGTCCGGGAGTTCGAGCCCTGCATCGGGCTCTGGGCTGATGGCTCAGGGCCTGGAGCCTGTTTCGGATTCTGTGTCTCCCTCTCTCTCTGCCCCTCCCCCGTTCATGCTCTGTCTCTCTCTGTCCCAAAAATAAATAAACGTTGAAAAAAAAATTTTTTTTTAAAAAAAAAGAACAATTACATATGATGTACTATAAATAAGAGTAGTAACTTAATTTGTATAAAAAAACTACCTGACTTGGGGCGCCTGGGTGGCGCAGTCGGTTAAGCGTCCGACTTCAGCCAGGTCACGATCTCGCGGTCCGGGAGTTCGAGCCCCGCGTCGGGCTCTGGGCTGATGGCTCAGAGCCTGGAGCCTGTTTCCGATTCTGTGTCTCCCTCTCTCTCTGCCCCTCCCCCGTTCATGCTCTGTCTCCCTCTGTCCCAAAAATAAATAAACGTTGAAAAAAAAAATTAAAAAAAAAAAAAAAAAACTACCTGACTTAAAGGCCAAGCGTTTACTGTCCAGCCTGTTGTCACTTCCTTTACACGCACAGCCCAGTTCGATGGCACCTTATCACACCAAGGTGTCGCTTTTGGCATCAGGGCTTTTATTACTATTTCAACTGACTTCTTTCATGGCTATCTATATTTGCTCAAAGTCTAAGAACCAAATTTAAATCAGAAGACCTTTAGGAGATTTGGTGCCATACAGAGATGTCCTCTGAAATTCTCACACTGGTTAGGTATTATCCTGGGGACAGTATCCTATATTTCTTTGGTGCTGCAATATCGTCCCTTTCTATTCTATGATGCCTCTCTATAGTCAGTAGCCTCTGTGATGCCTTTAAAATCCTTTTAATATGAATAGTAACTGCTTGACAAGATCCGAAGCCTTAAAAGTTTGCCTTTTTGCCAATTAGACAAAACAATGAAGTTTTTTTTAAAGGTTAGATTTATATTTTGTAAAATTATGATACTAAGTGAACAGCGGGCCAAGTTTTGACAAACGTGTGCACCTGTAAAACTGATATTTCTATCAACATACAGAATATTCCCACCGCTTAGAAAGTTCCCTCATAGACTTTACCAGGCAATCTCCTATGTCAGAGACAGTTCTTCTAAAATTTGTTTTCTACAATAAATTGGGTTTTGCTTGTTTTAGAACCTCATGTAATTTGAATTATACAGAGAGTACTACTTTTTATCCACCTTCTTTGGTTTACCATAGTGTTTGAGAAACTTATCCATGAGTTTCATTCATTGCTGAGCAGCATTTGTTTCTTCTCCATTTACCTGACGCCAGACAAAAGGGTTGTTTCCAGTTTGAAGCTGCTATAAATATGTTTGTGGATGTATTTTTGTGGACATTTGCTCTCATTTCTCTTAGAAATAAACCCAAGAATAGACTTATAGGGTGGTAGGGTAGGTGTATTTTAACTTCATAAGTGACTGCCATGGTTTAGTGGCTGCTGTGGTATGCTGCCCGGATCCCCCTTCCAGGACTAATGCACACATTCCCTCATCTGCTAGAAATGCTGGCAACTCCTGCCAACAACGTAAGAGGTTCCCCTTTCTCTGTATCCTCGTCAATGCCTGTTGATTCTCATGTTGTTAATTTTAGCCATTCTGTGTGGTGAAAGGTAGTATCTCATTGTAGTTTTGATTTGTATTTCCCTGATGATGAGTGACGCTGAGCATCCTCTCATGTGTCTGTTGGCCATCTGGATGTCTTCTTTGGAAAAGTGTCTATTCATGTCTTCTGCCCATTTTTAAACTGGAATATTTGTTTTCTTGGGTGTTGAGTTTCATAAGTTCTTTATATACTTCGGATGCTAACCCTTTACCTGATATGTAACTTGCAAATATCTTCTCCCATTCCATAGGTTGTCTTTTAGTTTTGTTGATTGTCTCCTTTGCCATGCAGAAGCTTTTTATTTTGAGACAAAAATACTAATTCGAAGGATGCATGCACCCCAATCTTTATAGCAGCATTATAAACAGTAGCCAAATTATGCAGAGCCCAAATATCCATTGGTTGATGAATAGATAAAGAAGATATGGCATATACACACAATGGAATATTGTCAGTCATATGGAATATTTGTCCAGTCAAATGGAATATTTACTCAGTCATAAAAAGAATGAAATCTTGCCATTTGTAACTACAGGGATGGAGCTAGGGGGTATTATGCTAAGTGAAATAAGTCAGAGAATGATAAATACAACATGATTTCGCTCATATGTGCAATGTAAGAAACAAAACAAATGAACATAAGAGAGGATTAAAAAGAGGCAAACCAAGAAACAAACTCTTAGCCATAGAGAATAAACTAAGGGTTGCTGGAAGGGAGGGAGGTAGGGGGATGGGTTAAATAGGTGATGGGTAATAAGGAGGGCACCTGTGATGAGCACTGGGTGTTGTATATAAGTGACGAATCATTGAATTCTAGTCCTGAAACTAATATTACACTATATGTTAACTAACTGGAATTTAAATAAAAATCTGGAGAAAGAAAAAAAAAGAAATGTTAGCAGCGGACAGCTCTAAGTTAAATCCCTCTCTGGGACGTGCCCTTGGCAGAAGAGAGCTCCCTCACCCAACACTCAGGGCTGGGACTAGGGTGAGGCAAGCAAGGTGTGTAGGGTACAAAATTTTAGGAGCTATTGCTCTAACGTTGGTACAGGTATAGTTGCTTCTCCTACCAACATACATCTGCACACAAATTCAGAAGCTCTTTTCTCGGGACACCTGGGGGCTCAGTCGGTTAAGCGTATGACTCAATTTCAGCTCCGGTCATGATCTCACAGTTTGTGAGTTCGAGCCCCGCATCAGGCTCCATGCTGACAGTGTAGAGCCTACTTGGGATTCCCTCTCTCCCCTTCTCTCTCTGCCCCTCCTCCACTCATGCTCATGCTATCTCTCTCTGTCTCTCTCTCTCAAAAATAAAGTTTAAAAAAAAAAAAGAAGCTCTCTTCTCTACCACCTTGAAAGGCTAGGCCTATTACGACTTGAAAGGTAGCAACTCTTAGTTTTTGCCTTCATAATAACTTTTTCTCTCTGTAGAACATAATACAACTTAGCAAGCATTTCCATCTGTGGATTCTCTTTTTGTCCTTGTAGGATGCTTAGCAGGTAGAGAAGGGTTTTACATGCAAGGAGACTGATGCGGGACATGGAGTGACATCGCCAATAACAAAGCCAGAGTTAAGTCTAAGTCCTAACACATCATAAGCACCAACCTTTTCCATAACTGCCTTCCTAACATGCTGTAAGTTCCTTCCTGGCAATTTGGCTTACAAAGAGACAAAGGTACAGGACTGGGAAATGCATGAGCACTGATGATATAAACTTTCCTCCAGCCAAACTACAAGACAACGACCACGCACACTGGCTCTGCATGAACCAGCTATCTCTGATAGTGCTTTTCTCTAACATGGGAAAAGTGCTTTTCTCATTATATGTAATTCTGTTTCCTTTCTTAGCACTAAACTGTTAGTCAGTAGACCTAAGGGTTATTCCTATTCTGTTAAGAAATGGGACTATCATTTTAGGGAAATCATATCACTTCTCAGAGTTTCATTTTCCCCATCTATAAAACGGGCTCTCAGATTAATGTGTGATTTCAGAGACTCTGTGTGTGTGTGTGTGTGTGTGTGTGTGTGTGTGTGTGTGTGTAAACTACCATACTATTATCACTCTCGATCTGTCATTTCATGAAAGAAGAGAATAAAAGACACTCCTCTAAAATGAATGTATTCAGGGGCACCTGGGTGGCTCAGTCGGTTGAGTGTCCGACTTCGGCTCAAGTCATGATCTCACAGCTCGTGGGTTCGAGCCCCATGTCGGGCTCTGTGCTGATGGCTCGGAGCCTGGAGCCTACTTCAGATTCTGTGTCTTCCTCTCTGTCTGCCCCTAAGCCACTCACATTCTGTCTCTGTCTCTCTCAAAAATAAACATTAAAAAAAATTTTTTTTAATAAATAAAAAAAGTAAAATGAATATATTCAGCTGATGAGATCAATATAAATGCCATTGTCATAACTAAGCCTGAGCCGTAGGAAAGACAGTCTCAGGTGATCTGTGAGACCCTTTTTTTTTTTTAAATTTTTTTTTCAACGTTTATTTATTTTTGGGACAGAGAGAGACAGAGCATGAACGGGCGAGGGGCAGAGAGAGAGGGAGACACAGAATCGGAAACAGGCTCCAGGCTCTGAGCCATCAGCCCAGAGCCTGACGCGGGGCTCGAACTCACGGACCGCGAGATCGTGACCTGGCTGAAGTCGGACGCTTAACCGACTGCGCCACCCAGGCGCCCCTGTGAGCCCTTTTAATTTCTGAAGTTACTGGCTTTTCTAAAGGCAACATGAGAGTGTTTATGAAAAAAGCATGGTCCTTGGGGGTAGGTAGCAGTTCATAACGTTTTTGATTTTCTGCGGGAATTGCATGAAGAGGCTTGTCACTGGGAGCTGGACACCAGAGGATAGGCCTGGCCGAAAGAAATCTGATCATTAAAAGCAATGTTTGTCTGCAAGCTTATTTTGTTCAGGGACGATCTACATCCACCAAGCGCCTCAAGTTTTAAGAGCCCCACAAACAACACACGGCCCCGCGGCCCTGTGAGCCTGCGAGGCCAACATGATCAGTCCGCAGCAGGTAGTGGCCCTTGCACTTGATGGCTGAAGTAGGCAGTAGGCCTTTCATTCCCGACATTCATTTTTTTAAATGTTTATTTAGTTGTGAGAGAGAGAGAGAGAGAGAGAGAGAGAGAGGCCTGCGCGAGTCCGGGGAGGGGGGATGGGGTGGGCAGTGGGGGGTGAGTGACAGAGAATCCAAAGTAGGGCTCGAACATACAGGGCTCGAACTCACAAACCGTGAGACCCCGACCCGAGCCAAAGTCAGACCATCAACCAACTGAGCCACCCAAGCGCCCACCCCAACAATCATTTTTAATGAAAGCAAGCTTGAAAAGGTCCCTCCGACGTGCTCCGTCTGAAGGGAAAGAATAACAACTAGAAGTTTCAAGCCCCATTTGTCAGCAAACAATTCAGCTCTACCCTACACATTTGTTCTTTTTTCCCATTTACTTTTTAAGTTTTTATTTAAATCCCAGTTAGTTAACATACGGTATAGTATTAGTTTCAGGTGTAAAATCTAGTGTGCTTGTTGTGATGAGAACCGGGTGTTGGAAGGAAGTGTTCTTATATACCCATTTCCATGTTTAAAGTACACTTTTTTGTGTACTTTTGGTGAAAAGTACTCTATCTCGTACACCCGTTTACTTTTAAAAGTGCACAGTAATACGTAAGTCTCCTGATATCCTTCATGGTTTGTGAGCAGTATCATTTAATCCTCTTAGCAATCAGTCCTTTCTCATGGAGACACTGGGACAGAGACCAGAGCCATGATCTTCACAAACCTACGTAGCCGGAGACCAGTGGCATCAAGTTATTTGCCTGGATTACAAATCTCTACGGATGGACACCGAATCTGTACCCACAGCACCGAGTCCGATGCCCAGGATGTGAAAGGCACTCAATGACTATTTTTTGACCAAATGAATGGATGAATAGTTATACTAAGGAGCAAGAGAGTCAGGTTTATGCTGCTTTTTGATCACCTTTGGCTAGATGTAACGAACCTCCAGAGAACTTCTGGAGTTGCAACCATGGAGATGCCTGGGGACATGGTCAGCCTCCTATTTTTATTAATTAATACATATGCATGGAACTACTACCACGTGAAAGGCAGGATGTTAAGTGCTTTAAAAATTTTTACAAGAATAGGTATGGATCTTATTTATTTATGTCTGGAAAATGATGTTAGTGAGTAGAAAAATCATACTTTCCCTCTACTCATTCTACCTCTTCCTCCGGCCTCCTATCCTGCCTGCTTCCCATCAACAAGGCTGGTAAATGCAAGCATTAGCCTATAGACACTGGGTTAATGTTAAGATTTCCTGTTATTCATCCCAGATTTCCATGACAGTCAAACAAACAGGGAAATAATAGAGAGATATACCAGCATTTCCACCACGGCCATGTTCCTGGTAAACTAAATATGTCTTATTAAGTCAAATGCTTTGTTCTACTGACTTCCAGGAAAACTGGTCAATTTCACTCTCATTTACTGTAATCTTCACTTAGTAAGAATTCCTAACACAAAAAACTCAAATTAATCGTTCTTCATCCTAGCACGCTCACCAAGAGAGTCTTAAAAACATACAATGCAATTTGCTGACTTCACCCAAGATCAACTAAACCTGAATATCTTGGTTTCACTTTCAAACTGCTTTTCAAAAGAGAGAGAGAGAGAGAGTTAGAAGCAAATACCTAGTTTTGCTATATAGGGAGCAGAGAAATGAGGAGGTAGCTGGAGGGGGGATGTGAGGTAAAGGGGATGTTATTTTTGAAGATGAAAAATCTTACGCCACGTTCATAACCTGTTGGGAAAGATTCAGTAGAAACAGAAGAAGAAATATATTAAAGATTCAGGAGACAACGCAATTGGTAGAGGCAAGTCACTGAGTAGGTAAAAGGGAATGGATCCAGGGCACATGAGCAGGACTGGTCTTTGATAAAATCATGAATCTTTACCTATATTAAAGGACGAAAGGCAGAGTGTGGTCGGTCGGTGGATGTTGTGGTAAGAGTATGTAGAAATTCTACTTTCTCAATGAAACTAGAAGCAAGGTCAAGAAGAAAACAGTGGGGGGAGAGGGGAGAGGGGGGTTAGAGGTTTGAGAAGCCAAGCAAAGATATGAAATTGTTACCTAGCAAAGGAGCATAGCGATTGAACCAGGAAATTAGGGAGCATACAAACATCACATCAACAAAACAGACGAAGACCTACTCTTATGGCGTTTACATTCCTATGACAGAGTTAATAAATAATCAACCTAATGTCAGATAAACTCTATGAAGAAAGTTAAATTGGGGTAATGCAGAATGAGGACAGGATGCCCTCAGTAGGAAGAAGACCTTTTCATCAGATAACACTTGGGAAAGATCTGAATAAAATCAGGGAGCAAGCCTGGGCATGGGGGGAGGGATTATTCCGCAAAAAAGAGAACCCCAAGTGCCAAGTCCCTAACGGTACATGCTTGATATATTTAAGAGACAACAAGTATATGCATGTGGCTGGAATGGAGTGAGCAAGGGATAGAGTGAGAGAACGGAAAGGTAGAGAAGAAGCCAAGGGACAGACTGAGATGCCCCTTGTAGAGCATGTGTTTATTCTACAAGGTTAGGAAAGCCCCTGGAGGGGTTTAATCAGGGAACCTGGGACCCTCGGAACTTTCTGAGTGATAGGGGCTAGAGGAGGTGTCTTTGGTTATTCATAACAAGCCATTTTCAGCCATGTTTGGGTTTATGCTAGTGAGATGACTGGTTGCTGATGGCCATTAGAGAGTTTCAGGACTGAGGCTGGTTGGCAGAATGACCAAGGCATGACTGGAGGACTGGAGCTTTCGGCCCCATTCCCCAGCCTCCAGGGAGAAAAGAGGGGCTGAAGGAGGTTGCATCAGTCATGACAGGCCAAAGACTCCATCAATCATGCCTATGTAATAAAACCTCCATGAAAATGGCCAAATGCAGTGTTTGGAAAGTTGGGTCGGTGAACATATTGAAGTGCAGGGAGGGTGGCATGCCTAGAGACAGCAAGGAGGTGCCCTGCTCTCCTGTCCCCTCCTGTGTTCTATGCATCTCTTCCATTTGGCTGCTCCTGACTTGTGACTTTGATAACAACTAGCAATAGTAAGTAAAACACTTGCCTGAGTTCTGTGTGCCATTCTAGCAAATTCTCAAACCTGAGAAAGGGGGGTTTAGGAGAACCCTTCCAACTTTGCAGCCAAGTCTGACACACGTGTGAGGTACCTGGGAACCCAATGCTTGTAACTGGCATCTGAAGTGAAGGCAGTCTTGTAGAACTGGGCCCTTTTTTTAAGTTTACTTATCTTGAGAGAGAGTGCGTGCACACATGTGCACATGAGTGTGAGGAGGCAGAGACAGTGGGAGATAAGAATCCCAAGCAGGCTCTGCATTGTCAGCACAGAACCCAACACGGGGCTCAATCCCACAAACCATGAGATCATGACCTGAGATGAAACCAAGAGTCAGACGCTTAACCAACTGAGCCACCCAGGCATCCCTACACCTGGGCCTTTAAACCTAGGAAGTCTGATGCTAACTATAGATAGTTTGTGTCAGAACTGAACTGAATTGTAGGACACCCAGTTGGTATCCAAAGAGTTGGAGAATCCATTGGCGCGAGACAAAAATCTCACACATGTGGTATCAGAAGTATTCTGAGCGAAAACATACAAGAAGTAGGTATTCCTTAAAATTCATTGAACAAATCTTTAGTCTATTGAAAGGTAACTGCTTGCGAAGAATTTGTTATTTATATATGCTTTAAATCATGGGACCAAAACGTAACTTTATATTCAGTGTGAGAGGTATTGTAAAAACAGCACCAAAAGCTTCTTTTTTTTAAGGACTTACACAATAAACAAACTTCTGGCAAGGTTTATTTTAAAAGAGAGAGTATAAGCATAAATAAGAAATATCAGGAATACAAATAAAAGCGTGTATAGGTAGAGATTCTGAAAATCTTAAGAGAGTACCGCCAATAATCTAGATTAAGAGATTTTAAAACTTAAATGGATTGGACAACCTCTTAGAAAACTACAACAAGCAAAATTAAAAATAGAACTACCATAGGATCCAGCAATTTCTCTAGTGGGTATCTATCCAAAGAAAATGAAAATACTATTCAAAAAGATATATGCGGCCCTATGTTCATTATAGTATTATTTACAGTAGCCAAGATATGGAAACAACCCACATGTCCTTTGATAGAGGAATGGATAAAGAGGTGTGATCTATATACAAGGAATACTACTCAACCATAAAAAAAGAATGAAATCTCGCCATCGGTGACAACAGGAATAGACCTCAGAACATTATGCTAAGTGAAATAAATCAAAGAAAGACAAATACAGAGTGATTTCACTTACTGGTAGAATCTAAACAAACAAACGGAACAAAACCCAAACTCTTAAGTACAGAGAACATGGTGGTGGTTGCCAGAGGGGAGGGAATTGGAGGAAAGCAAAATGGGTGAAGAAAATCAAGAGATACAAATTTGCAGTTATAAGTAAATAAGCGATAGGGGATATAAGGTATAGTCTGGGGAATGCAGTCAGTAATATTGTATCAACTTTGTTGGTGACAGATGGTAACTAGACTTAGCATATGATCACTTCGCAATGTGTACAAAAGTAGAATCCCTATGTTGTACACATGAAACTAATATAATATGGCAGGTCTATTTTGGTTCAATAAAAATAAATAAAAATAAAAACATACAAAATTGAAGTCACGCGTTTGAAAAAGAGAAGGCAGAGAGGTGAGCTTGGCTTAACTCTGTTTCTTTCCCTTCTTCCTTTTTTTTTTTAAGAGAGAGCTGAAGCAAATATGGCAAAATGTTAATATTTGTTTAATCTTGGCATATATAATAAGTGTTTTCAATGCATGATTTTCTATGCATGAAATCTTTCATCATTTTAAAAATATTTTCTTTTTATAAAGCATAATATAATTGCTTTAAACATCTTTCTTTGTGATAAAATTGGGCAATAAATCCTTTGTCCATAAAAGGGAAGTTCATTCTGTCTGTCTTGAGTGTAAATAGTGAAGAAAATTTTTCCTGTGTGTGTGTGTTTGTTTTGCAATTGGAATATTAAACGGGCAATTTTCTTTAACATATGTTGGTTGTCTTACAAAATAATCTGGATCCCTTTACAAGTCAGGTTGCTGAGTTGATCCTATAGTGAAAGACTAAAGGAAATGATTAGAAACAGATGTGACATTTTGAAAGCTTCTACCATTAAAACAAAAAACAAAAAACAGAAAAAAGACAAAGAGGGACCTGGCGGGGGGACGGGTTGGACAGTGGAAGTTACACTGCATTTCCACAGGCATCCCTTTGTCCTTACTAAAGAAAGCTCATCACCACCCTCCATCCCAAATATACAGAGAGGATAGTTTTCTCCACACAGACAAGATAGAACACTGATTCAGGAGCTGGTAGCTCAGAGACACAATTAAGAATCAAACCAGTATCAGTGGTTAGAATCTCGCGATGCCTAGTTAAAAGGTGGGGGGGGGGGGGGAGCATCGATGTAGGTTTTATGCACTATAAAGCTCTACAGGAACTGAAATACAGTGGCAAAAGAAATACAGAGTCTGAATAAACTGGGGTAGTTATGGAATTAACTAAGTAGACAAATTTCTGTCAATTTCTGGAACCCTGGTTAAAAATCTCTGTGGCTTACTTTGCTCCATTCCAAGGGAAGCATCAAATATTGTTCAGTGTTGTTGGGGGACAATTCCTTTCTGAACATCTTCTGAGCAGAGATACTGAATATTTTGTTCTGGACTAATGTATCGAGGATATTTACATAGTAAACAACCTGGGAAAATAGTGTCTCCCTCCAGAACAGAAAGCAGGTTTGTTTGCAGTCCAATAGAAAAGATAGAGGTTGCCTAAACTTAGGATTCCCCGGCTCTGAAGCAAACCCCCTGAATGTGCAGCATCCACCTGGGTCCTGCCACATCGCCCCATGGAGTTTGGAAGTCAGGGGAGCCAATGAGAATGAGAAGCTCATGCTGCTTGCTGTTCTGGGAGTAATAAAGTCTTTTGTCTCTGATCCAGGGCTCTTGTGACTTCTCTAAGCATCCACAAAACTGCAGCAGAGTTACCTGACACATGTAGCTTAAAATCTCTGACCCTGCACAATTCTTAACAAGCATTACTTCCAAGATTGATGGTTGCATATATCAAGTTTGGACTCAACAAATATGTATTGATTACTTATCACGTGCCAGGCACTCTGCTAAGTAAGCATCTGACATCTGTTGTTTATTTTATCCTCATATTGGCTCTAGGAGGAACTAAAGCATAACTAGGTTGCACAATCTACCAAAAGTCACACAGTTCATGAGTAACAGCTTCAGGCCCCCAGTCCAGGCAGCCTGACTAGAGCATCCACTCTTAATGACTTCCTCTCCGTGCAGCAACGCTTCCAAATTGCAATTGTTGTCTCTATTAACAATTAGGAAACTGATTCTGAACTGTTCATACTCAGAAGTCGCAAACTTCACTCATGTGAAGTGGTGATATTAACTCCATTATAAAATCAAAAGGCAATATTGACTATGAAGCAAAGAAGCAGCCTCCAAACATGTGGCATTAAAAATCTTGATTCTTGCTATAATCTTCCAGTATTTTCTACATATTTTGTAAGTCTTTTACTGAAAGCAAATGAAGCAAATTGTTGCAGATAAAATCAACAAAAAGATGCTAAAATTAATGGACAAAAGTTTGAGGAGAAACAGGATTTTCATAATGGCAAATTATCTTCCTGCAACAACTTATTATTGACTATAAGGGAAAACAGAAACTTTACAGTAAGAGAAACCCAGCAGCCACTAATTTAACCCAGTGAAGAAGCTGCTCTGCACAGACAGATTATGGATAGGATCTTGGAACCAACAGGGACGGACGTACATGTTAACGCTGGTCAAATTAGAAAAAGGTCTACAGTTTACTTAGTAATGGTCATTGCTTGTACTTAATAACCACATTTAAGATGCTAACACTTGATGGGGCGCCTGGGTGGCGCAGTCGGTTAAGCGTCCGACTTCAGCCAGGTCACGATCTCGTGGTCCGTGAGTTCAAACCCTGCGTCAAGCTCTGGGCTGATGGCTCGGAGCCTGGAGCCTGTTTCCGATTCTGTGTCTCCCTCTCTCTCTGCCCCTCCCCCATTCACGCTCTGTCTCTCTCTGTCCCAAAAAATAAATAAATAAATAAACGTTGAAAAAAAAAAAAGATGCTAACACTTGGGAGAGCAGGGTGAGGGGATAAAAGTGGAGGGGGGGGGTTCGAATTCTTGTTTCAACTTCTCTGTAAGTCTGATATGAGTTCAAAATAAAAAGTTTTTAAAAACCTCAATCATTCTGGCATTTATATAAAACAATGTTTTAAGGAATGTACTACAGTAGTTAAGGGGAGCCTGACCTGGCTTTGTCAGTTGAACATGCCACTCTTGATCTCAGGGTCATACATTGGAGCCCAGGTTGGGTGTAGAGATGACATACATACATACAGACAGACAGACAGACATGTGAGTTTGAGCCCCACATTGGGTGTAGAGATTAAATACATACAGACAGACAGACAGACATGTGAGTTTGAGCCCCACATTGGCTGTAGAGATTAAATACATACAGACAGACAGACATGTGAGTTTGAGCCCCACATTGGGTGTAGAGATTAAATACATACAGACAGACAGACATGTGAGTTTGAGCCCCACATTGGCTGTAGAAATTAAATACATATATACAGACAGACAGACAGACAGACATGTGAGTTTGAGCCCCACATTGGCTGTAGAAATTAAATACAGACAGACAGACATGTGAGTTTGAGCCCCACATTGGCTGTAGAAATTACTTGAAGGAATGAAGGAATGAATAAATAAACTGTAAAACAAATTTTTTTAATGATTATTTTTGAGAGAGAGAGAACAAGCGGGGGAGGAGCAGAGAGAGAGGAGACACAGAATTTGGAACAGGCTCCAGGCTCTGAGTTATATGCACAAAGCCCAACACGGGGCTCAAACTCGGGAACATTGAGACCATGACCTGAGCTGAAGTCAGATGCTTAACCGACTGAGACACCCGGGCACCCCCAAAAAATGTACTATAGTAGTTAAGAGCATGTTCCCTGTATTCAAACTCTAATTCTTCTACTTATTAACTGTATCACTTGGGGAAAGTTATACTAATCATTCTATGCTCCAATGTCCTCCTCTCAGAAGTGAGTGGCACTGAAGTAATTCCCACTGCGTAAGAGGGCTGTGAAGGATAAATAAGGGAATCAGTGCTCAATGGTAAAAACAGAGGTTGACACAGAATAAACACTCAATAGATGTTGTCTTTCTCATTGTTAACAGGCAGTGGCCCCCCTAACCCAGGTGTTCTTGGGTTTCGCCCAACCAAAGGTGGTCTAATCAAAGGCGCCAACTCTTAGAAGTGACAAGCAGGCAAGTATAAACAGAGAAATTGTGGCCTCATTACAGCCTGCGCTGAACCAGGGATTGCGAGCTCAAGTGCCAAGTGGGACCAGGCCTGCAACACCAGAATGAAGTCAATCTGGGCAAGAAGGTGGTGAACGGGAGATTGGTACCCCGTGCCAGGGAACAGCTGCCCTTGTGCTATCATAATACACTGTGGTCCAATCCTGCTAGGTCTTCCATTTTTCAAGAAGAACAAGAAGTTTTTATAAGAAAACTCCCAACCTCTAAACGTTGACAAATAATTTAAAAATGTAAAACCCTCTAAGGCCAATACTACAAAAGCCAAACCAACCATGCCAGTGCACTACAGCCAGTAGCCTCTAGTGTGTGTGTGTGTGTGTGTGTGTGTGTGTGTGTGTGTGTGTGTGTGTTTTAATGTTTGCTTATTTTTGAGAGAGAGAGAGAGAGAGAGAGAGAGAGAGCGCTCGAGCAGGGGAGGGGCACAGAGACAGGGAGACACAGAACCTGAAGCAGGCTCCAGGATCTGAGCTGTCAGCACAGAGCCTGATGTGGGGATTGATCTCACAAACTGTGAGATCATGACCTCAGCCGAAATCAAGAGTGGGATGCTTAACTGACTGAGCCAGCCCGGCACCCCTGGGACTTCTTTCCCTCATCAGCTGATTGAGGAGTGTTTGGCAGGATAGGGTATAAAATTCCTTGGGGTTTAAATGCACTAATTCCGAGATATCAAATGCTCTATTTTTCTTAATGACTTTATTTATTTTTGAGAAAGAGCAAGAGCTCAAGCAGAAGGGGGCTGGTGCAGAGAGAGAGAAGGAGGCAAAGGATCCGAAGCAGGCTCCATGCTGACAGCAGACAGCCCAATGTGGGGCTCAAACTCACAAACTGTGAGATCATGACCTGAGCTGAAGTTGGATACTTAACCAAGTGAGCCATTCAGGCGCCCCTCAAATGCTCTTAAATGTAGGCATGAAATGTTTGCTACTGCATTTCCCCCTTCTAAAACACACACACCCCAACACCCAGAGGAAATCCACAGTTCTCCATTTGAACTTGTTTTCTCTCACCAAGTGGTTGTTTGCAAATGTTTTCTGACTGTAACAGAAATGAGCCCACCTCTCCTGGAGGAGATTGAGTTCTTTGTTTACTGAAATAAACTCCACCTCCTTCTTTGTTTGGCTTTTCCTTTATAAGCAATCAAAGCCAACTGGCAGAGCCAGCTAGCCCGCGCAGTCCGAGTTTGTCCAATCCAATGTGGCATCTTTACTTCCTTCTTTCTTTTTCTTTTCCTAAGCTAACGTACAGGCTGCATCATGAGCCCCCAAGGTCCTTTGCAAGAGGCAGTTAATTCCATTAAGCATTGACCAAGAGTCTACAATGCACCAGGCACTGTGGGGAAGAGTGTGGAGGGGAGGGGGAAAGGGGGAGTGACCTCGATTCTGAGCTCAGGATCATGGAGAGCCAGGGTAGGGCAGGGTGGGAAGAAGCCTCAGAGACCATCTAGTCTGAGGTTCCCCAAGTGTTTTCACGGAACACTTGTCCACTGAGTAGCTGCTCAGAAAAAGGCCTGGTGTGGATGAAATTGAAAAAAAATAAAATGCATACCATAGCTGCTAATCTGGATTCACAATGTACCTGACCATATGAAAGATTCTGAGACTTGCAATTCAAAACTTCGTGTTTCATTTTGTGTAATTCCGTTTCCCAAGTTTATATGACCAGGTGACGTGTGTGTATGTGTGTGTGTGTGTGTGTGTGTGTGTGTGTGTGTGTGCGTATTCATATGTGCATAGGTAACACTAATTAATGACAGAACTGAATTTGCAACAAGGTGTTCTGACCTCAAAGTCCCACTCTCTTGCTGGTCCTTTAGTTGTTCCTACGAAGTCAGCCATTCAAAATGGAGGCTACCAAGGGTACCAGGGTGGCTCAGTCGGTTAAGCTTCCAACTTGGGCTCAGGTCATGATCTCACAGTTCGTGAGTTCAAGCCCCACATAGGGCTGTCAGCACAGAGCTCACTTCAAATCCTCTGTCTCCCAGTCACTGTGTGGTCAGCGCTGAGGACAAAGCAATGAATCAGACCCCAGTGAGCACTCAAAGTGGGAACTGACAGGGGGAGGAAGACAAGGGCAGCATTCTGATCTGGGTGACCCGTGAGCACCGTGGAGGCCCAAAACACTGGAATGGAAGGCCCTGGAAGGGTACTTGGAATTGATGGCATCGGAAGCGATCCTTGAAAGAGTACAGAGTTCTCAAAGGGGAAGCAGGAAGAAAATGCTGCTTGAACACAACGGAAGGTTTGGAGGGCCAAGGGTGTGCAGGAAAAAACACCCACTGGAACATGGCTGGGGCAGGAGGTGCATTGCGAGGTAGAGGCACATGCACGTGGAAAACATGAGCGTCCTGAATTTCAGGCTGAGCTACTTGAACTTCATGTTGTAGGTAACGAGGATGGAGTGCACAAGGTTCAGTTTCAGATGTGTGACTACAGAAATGACCCGAGTGAAACAGACACGGGCCTGTGGGTAATGTGGGTTAAAAGGGAAAACGAGCTATTCTAATCTGATGCATGCTCGAATCCCAGCGCTGCTCCCCACTAGCTGTAGGACCTTGGATAAATGACCTCTCTGAGCCTCAACTTCCCCATTTGTAAAATGGGAAGAATAAGAACCTCCAGCTCAGGAGTTTGCTGTGAGGGTTAAGGAACAATCTCCCAAAGTGCTTTTGAAAGCGCCCCACACATGTGAGCCATTATTCACATGGTAGGTCCTGATTTGCATAATGTTTGGTTTGTCAGTGGTTTTGGGTAATCAATGCCAAGGTCTTTTTTTTTCCTTTCAAGCCTGCCCTCTGGCTAGGACTCTCGGAAAGTTGGTGGTGTAACAGAAATGAGCACTCGTTTTAGAGACAGGCAGGCAGTTTCTAATTCTGACACCGCCCCGGAGGAGCCCAAAGTGAACAACCTTGGGCCAATTACGACCCCGGGCTGAGCTTCAGGGTCCTTTCTCAGCACTGAGGCGGAGGTGATCATCAGCACGTATTGACACGTTTCTCTCTTCCTTCCTGGGCCCAGGTCACTTCATTTCTCTGGGCCTCGGTTCTCTCTTTAGGAAAATGGGACTAACAATCCCCACCGGGTCCTTACAGGATTATTCTGAAGATCAAATGGCAGACGGGATAACACAGACCAATGCTCTATAAACCGAATCTCTTTAGAAACATATGTGATCTTTATCCAGCCAACGTTCAAAGGGTTATTCTGAGTCCCTGAGGCAAAAAGAGGTGAATATCTACAGCAGCCACTTGAGCTCCAAGGAAGAATAACAATGAAACTTTCATCCCCTGGCCCAATAATAGTGAAAAACGGTTTACCTTGGTGAGACTATTCACTGCTACCCAGTGAAAACAGGGCTAAATGCTATAAAACGAGGCCCGTTAAATCCACACAATTGTGTTTCCTGCCTGGCCTCAGTCTCACCTCTTCCTCCTCCTCCCCCAAATCACAGCCCTTTCTCCACCCTTCTCACCACGGGAAGTCTGACATCTGTGAAGGTCATAAAACACACAACACAATGGAAAAAATCACCGTAGAGCACACACAGACACACACACACACACACAACACGCAGGGTACATCACCCCTACCCCACGGTACCTCTAAGAAAGGAAATACCCAATGGGGAAGAGCTACGTCAGTGGAGTCATCGAGCAGCCCCGGTGACATGGCCATGAGCATTTCCTGAATCCTTTCCACATGCTTGGCACACCAGGACACGCAGGCTCGGCCCAGAATCAAGCCCCGTATGGACATTAGAAGCTAAATGCCCTTTCATTAGTGCCAATATCAGAGCATTTGTTGCAAGGCTCTGCAAGAGTTACTGACCGAGGGGGGACCTCCCTTGGGTCTCTTCTTCTGTCACGGGGAGACAGAAATGTTGCCCCAGAGATCACTCGCAGATGCACAATGCCCAGATTTGGAAATGTGGTGTTTCTGTTTTTATTCTTGTTCTTGCTCACACTCCTTTGGGAACGGTGTACAAGAAAACGATGTGGAAAGTATCCGGGACTGGAAGCAAAACCACCCAACTCCAAGTACCGATGGTGTTCCTTGTAAGTTAAGTCATGGGTGCGTCACCTGCTCACCGGTAATATGTTATTATGCCACCTCCCGAGCTTGTTGGGAGCTGAACAGAAGCATTCCGGAAATAAAAGGGGCTTTTATATCTCTAGTGTTGAAAAAATGTGAGTGGCCTTCATTCTAAAAAGTGATGAATGGGAGATAGGAGACACGGGGCCTGAATCCTCGCTCTGCCACTAAATAGCCGCATGACCTTCAAATGATTTCACCTCTCAGACGTTCATTTTCCTCACATCACTTGAGAAACAACTCACAAAACCTCAATCCTGTGGAAGGTAATGTGTATCATTCTATAAAGTTTTAGTCAAACATAAGGGATAAACACTGTATTACTGATGCATTCATACTGGTTAATCATATGAATTATACAAGGTCATTACGTCCGTGTGGTTATCTTCCGTTATGATCTACATTTCTAGGTTCTATTATTCTCTGAGATCTTAACCTTCCATTCCGACTTCCATTTTCCCAGCATTGAAATATTAAATATTTTTAATTTCTACTTGACCATTTTAGCTATATCAATATAGCCATATTGAATAAGCTACTACAAACACTTCGTAGGATGAAATGTGACAATGATATATCAACAAATAAGAGCAGAGAAAAATGTTCCCAGATTAAAGTTCACTGATTTTGCCTAAGTCAATCTGATGTCATTCTCTGATTACCCGGTCTCAAACCTATCCTAAGGTGAGGATTAAAACAGAGATGCTTGCTTTTACAAGATTAGATAATGCTTAAAAAACAAGACAAAACAAACAAACAAAAAAAAAAAACAGTATTAGCAGCTTTTCTGGTAACTAGTTTTGAAAATGGGGGCAAAATGTTGAAATCAAAGAGCGCTATCTCTTGACGACTATGGAAACTGGTGGGAACTCCCACCAGGAAAGGGACGGGAAGAAAAGGGCAAAGAGAAGGGCGTGACTGGCCAAAGGCAGCTGGTTGTAGGGAACACCCAAGAGGCATCAGTGTCTCACAGTTGCTAACACGTTTAAATCCACACATGCCTGTAAGGAAAATGGCACCATCCCCTATTCACAATGTAGCCCACATGACTGTGGAATTCAGGCCCAAGTTCTTCAGACCAAATTTGCACCAGCTTTTCATTCCACCATGCAGATCCTCTTTGTAGCCCTTCCTAACTTCACTGAGTGTTAGCACTGCCTCTGGCAGCACCCTCTGCTGCTGACCTATGATGCCCCTGAAATGCAGGTGAGCCCATGGGGGCACAAGACACCCATCCCACCCTAACCCTTCCTCCCTCCCTTCCCTCCTGACTCCTGGTCCATTGCCTCTCCACAGCGGCCACATAAAGGACAGAGCAGGCTTAATAAAGAATCAGCCAGGGGGCGCTTGGATGGCTCCGTAGGTTAAGCATCCAATTTTGGCTCAGGTCACAATCTCACAGTTCACAAGTTCGAGCCCCGCATCAGTCTCTCTGCTATCAGCACAGAGCCTGTTTCAGACCCTCTGTCCTGCTCTCTCTCTCTCTCTCTCTCTCTCTCTCTCTGTCCCTCACCCACTTGCTCTCTTGCTTTCTCTCCCTCTCTCAAAATAAATAAACAGTAAAAAAAATTTTTTTTTAAATAATCAGCTGGCATTTCAGTGTATGCTGTATCCAGAGTGAGGAGGAAGAGTTCCCAGTTATACTTAAGAGGAATGGTCTTCCATTTTAGAAGCTTTTATTATGTGAGACAACCCGGACTAGAATAAGGAAGGAACCCAGAACTTTGTCATAAAGGTATGAGTTGAAGTGCAGGCTCTGTAGTCCTGGACTTTAGAGGACTCTGAAGTCCACTGTGCAATGGTACTTTCTATGATGATGGGAATGTTCTATAGCTGTGCTGTCCAATATGGTAGCCACTAACCACATGTGGCAATAGAGCACTTGAAATGTGGCTAGTGAAACTGAATGACTCAGTTTTTAATTTTATTCAGAATTAAGTAATTTACATTTAAATGGCCATATGTGGCCAGTGGTTACTCATTTGGATAGCACAGCTCTCTTGCTGCCTAGCTGTGGGACATTAAGCAAGTCATTTTTTTTTTCATCCTGAGCTCCCTCATCCATTCATGACTCTGGTACCTCACAACTTTGCTGGATGGACAAAGGGAGAAAAGAGCCACTTGAATGCCTAGCACAAAACCATACACTTTAAGTATTCAAGAGGCTTTGGTTGGATCTGAAAACGTGAATCTCATAACAGTCCAAGAGAAATGCATGCTAACAGTCTAAGCCTGGATTTTTCTCCAGAATTGATTCCTTATGATTGTTTTATTCATCCAAATCTCATTTGCCTGCCAGAAATGACCTCTGAGAAAACGAGGGCTGAAGACAGCCATGCCACTTACAGGACTGAGGGTACAATGCCTACCCCTTACTGCCCCGCTTCCCCCAGGAGCTCAGACGTGTCATTTTCTCCAGGTGGTAATGGTGGGAGCAGCTGAAAGCAAGTCAAAGCGCTGCATACATCTGATGGAGCCAAACATCTTTGAGCGTTTTGCCAAGAACTTCTCTCCTTCTCCTCCACTTTTTAAACACGTTGTTTTCAGGAAAAATTTGCCCATCTGGTTCTGATTCATTTGCACTTAACTCATCAGAGGGTGGTGTTGTAATACCAGATTGACTTGCAAAAAGTTCCAATTCACATATCTCCCCAGCTTCTATCCCGAGAAACTGGGGAATGGGTTTGGCCAGCAGATGCATAAGGCACATAAAGATGGGACAGAGGGCGCAAGATGGCAGGTCCAGCTCTGTTACAAACACCCCAATGTACCCTGAGCTGTCCCTCATTTCTGGGGTCTGGACCCGCTTTCCTAGGAAATGAAGGTTTCAACTGTGTCGCAACTCAAATCCATACAAACTGACGAACAATAGTTCTTTAATATGGAAAAGCCCAGTAGTTGTCACAAAGAACTCACACAAAATTGGATGGTTTGATGATGAAGTAAACCTAGAATATGTTTTGAGATGATTAAAAAAAGAAAGGAAGGAAGGAAGGAAGGAAGGAAGGAAGGAAGAGAAAGAAAGAAAGAAAGAAAGAAAGAAAGAAAGAAAGAAAGAAAGAAAGAAAGAAAGAAAGAAAGAAAGAAAGAAAGAAAGAAAGAAGGAAAGAAGAAAAGGAAAGGAAAGGAAATGTGGTTCCTAGAAGTTTGGGTGAATTCGGGAAAATCAAATAATTCTAGATTATTAGCCTTATTCTTTAGTTGGTAAAATCATAAAGTTTTATGATTCAAATATCATATATCAGACCAGGCCTGAAAACTGAATAGCTCTACACTGAACAAGGTCTTCTGGGATGGTCTGATGGATAAAAGACAGCAACGAGTACTGGGTGGTAGTATGGTTTGAATGGCAAATCCAAGCCTTACATGTAGGGCAGTCTGAAACCAGAAACCTGCTCTCTTTACACTCAACTATGTTGTCCAGCAATGTTGTCCAGCAATGGTTACTAATACTATGATTAGTATTCAATTTAACATTGAGATGTTATGGGGTAGACTATTTCATTGAACAGGGGTTGTGTGGGTGACCACATGGTGGGTTTTGAAACCAACGCCTATAACTGTATAAAAGGAACTGCAGGATTCCTTAAGTAGCTATGTGAGCCAGAGTTCTTAGGATTCCATTCTTCTCGAGTCCTGAAGAGCTCCCTACAAAACTCACTGACTACCCATAAAACCACTGTTGAGATGATTCCATCAAAGTCTTTGCTTCCAATAATCTCCTCCAGGATCACAACTCCCAAATTATATCCTGAGACTATATCTTCTTCTGTCTCCCTGTCTCATATACACAACTGCCTCCTTAATATCTTGACTTAGAGCTCTTACAGGAATCTCAAACTAATTATGTCCAAAATAAAACTTATTCTTCTCCCACCTAATGTCCTCTCTGTCAGTAAGGAGCAATGCCATGAACATAATGAATCAAGAGACATTAGTTTGAGAGACACCAAGATCAGCCACTGTAAGTCTCTCAACTTTTTGTTGAATTTCGTGAACAGCGAGGGTTAGAACATTCTGAGTTAAATGGAATCTAGATCTATCTTGTTATGTCTCTCACTCACTGAGGATGCAGTAGTTAAGACAGTATCTTCCATGGACGTAGGCTTGTTGATTCAAGTCCCCCCTAGAACAGGTATTCCATTAGACTGCAGGGTCTGGAGAACAGAAGGAGCACATTCTGACTGTTCTAGGTTCTTAGCATACAGCAAGTGCAAAACAAAGTGAAAGAGATTATTCTCAACATCCTCCTGCGATTTCTCGGTACCTTCATGGTAGCATTATCACACAAGCTATAACTGTCTCTTTAATCTCCTTCACTCGACTGGAAGCTTCATCTTACTGGTTCATCTCCGCTATCTTGGCACGAAGCTCAGAGCCTGACACTTAAAAAGTGTTGAGAGAATATATAACGAGTAAAGAAATGACTAAATGAATTAGTGAATGGAGAATAGAGAAATCAAGGAATTGATGAGGACTTTGGTCCCCAAGGCAGCCCTGGACACACTGCCTCCATCCCAGACCTCCTCACACACACTCCCTTTCCCCAACCTTACAGCTCAGGCCGGATGTGAGAAGAAAGCTTCAGGAAGAGCTTAACGTTCAGTGGAAATTTCTCACCAACAGTCAATACCCCCAGTCTGACTTCCAAGATTATCTCTCTCTCTCCTCTCTCCCGCTCTCTTTAAAGTCACTCACAGTGTCTTTTCCTCCCTCCAGCTTACCCATTACTTACAATAATGACTTCAAACACCAAGCATTGCTATTCAGGGCACTGTGAAAATGTGTTTTTCCCATCAGTCCTGATGAAATAGTTTCCACTGTCTGTTTCCCTTGCAGATAGCAATCAAAGTCCGGGAGCAACAATTAAAAAAAAAAAAAAAGTCCAAACTCTTGTCTGATATAGCATCTAAAACTTGTCCTTGGAAAGCGACACCCAAGGGAATTTAATCAGAAATGCTCCTCACTTGGCCCAACCCACTGCTGTTGAATAAGAGTATGTGGAATGATTTGTTTCTGGGAGATTTCCCTATGCTTCCCCCTTATTCTTCCCAGAAGACCAAAATAAGAGCCCTTTGAAGAATATTATTCCCTTAAGACCTGTGCTGGGATCTCCAGAGTCTAACGCTAGCCCGTGAATTCTCACTGTCATCTTCTTACTACATCCTCTGGTGACAGCCTCCAAAGCTCAGAGTGCACTGGTCCCTGAGCTCGCACTCCCTCACTTTGGTTGACTTTGTATCACCAGGTCAGTACCTATCACTTACTGGATTACTGAGTCAATACCTACCACACCTGGCCCTATAACTTACAAGTTATATGACCTTGGACAACCATCCTACCTCCTAGCTTCAGTCACTGAAATCAGGGAAGTCAGTGTGCCCACTGGCAAAACAGGAGTACTCCCCTGTGTCTCACGGGCTAGTTGTGGGACTAAATGATGTGAGACAGCAGACGCTGCATGGGAATCGGTCCTGAACTGGTTGGAGAACTGGCTAGAGGTGAATTCACCTTCCCTTTGTCAACCTCCCCCTTCTCGGAACTTTTATAGCACTAGTACTATACATTCTTAGGCAGAACGGCCTATAGAAATGGTCCTCTGAAAATTCCCATTTTAAATGCTGAGTACACACACACACACACACACACACACACACAACACACACACACAACACATGCATATACCATACTACACATAACATTACACTATAACACACACACACACACACACACACACACCATAAGCTGGGCATTTGGACATTTGCCCTTTCAAATTCCAAGGATGGTCTGTCTCCACTGACCTTTTCTCTTCTCTTGTGATTTGGCCTTCTTCACTAGGAAACAGCCCTGGTGCTCAGTCCAAAGAGGTTATGAGGAAACACTGTGGGAAACATAAAGAAAAGGGATATGCTGTTTTTCTAAACACTTTTGTTCCTTGGTGAGTTTAGACCCTATTTCTCATGTCCATTGGTGACAGGCATTAATATGTAACTAATGGGTCACGTATATGCAGAATATTTATCCTCGATTAGGCACCATGCCAATGCATTACATGCAGGATGCACTTGACCCTTACAAGATACCTTTACGACAGCAATCAAGTTGCAGGGGGAGCAGTCATCCCCAGACACTCTCACCTGCTGAGGGTCCATCCAACACCAGGGCTCCCCACTCCAGTTCTGCTTGCTAGCAATTAGAAAAGCAATTGTACCTTAAGCTGGGATGACCAATGATTAACCAGCCAAAGGATACCGTGTCAGTCTTCCTATATTCCGTTCATAATTGATCCAAAAAAGGAACAGGTGGGCTCTCCAGGGATTGGGGACCATGGATGTTTTTGTCATTTCATCATGCTACAAAAATGCCTAATGTTTGTGGGGCTAGTGCTTGTCATCTCCCAGAAGCCTAGCCATTCCAGAGCCCATGGCCAATGATAGTCTGGCAGAGAACAGCTGGCTTGATCTGTACATAGTTGTTCTGCATTTTAAGGAACAAAACTATGTTTACTGATGGGACGATTTAACCATGCAGATAATATAAAAAAAAAATTGCTCTTCCCCTTTAAGTAACACATACAGAGCACATGTATCCATGGATACACGTGGAACTCCTGAAGTTCTGAAACAATATAAAACTTTGAAAGGATTGGCTCCTGGTAGGATCAGCATTTTCTCTTCCTTGTTCCATCTCAACGCTGGGTCAGATGCCCTATGACCAGCTTCCTCCCTTTCATTCACATGGTTTCCAAAGTGCTTTCATGTTCATTATTTTGTCAGTCATTCACAATGACCTTGGTGTTATCATTCGTTGTTTCCCAGATGTGGAAACTAAGGGTCAGATAGGGTAAGTGACTTGCCAAATATCACGGCCCACGACGGCAGAGAGAAAACCACACGACTGGCATCCAGCCAGGCCAGATTTCTATCTGCAGCTTCAGACCAGTAGACATTATGGGTGATGACCTAGATTCTCTGCTCTTCGTAACTGGAAGAAGCAACGTCCCTTTTAGACTTTGCTAGACTCCATGTCTTGCCACATGCTGATCCCAATTGGTCTTTGACTCCAATTCATCTTAAGTCTCAGCTCAAGGCCACTTTCTCGAGGTGACCTTCTGTGACACCCTTATCTGAGGGTTCACTGTTATGTGTCCCCAAGGCATCTTGTTCTTCCTATTTAGTAATACTTACCATAATTATAATAAACTTTTTCAATTGTTATTATCTTCACTAAGCTGAAGTTCCATGAATCAAGGGCCATATTCAGCTAGTATAATTCCTAATGCCTACTAGGCACTCAATACATGTACAGTATGAGAGAACAAACCATTCCCTCTCACGGAGAAGTTTGGACGGGGCCAGAGAGTGTCAACCCATCAATCAGAAGAAGACTGACCAGAGGCAGCTAGAGAGCAAGTAAAAAACATGTCCAAAAGACCAGCAGCTGGTCAACTCAAGTAAGCTACTTATTGGCAGATCTAAACTGGGGCTAGGAACCAGAAATAGGACCAGAGGCAAGGGGAAGGGGTTTGTTTCCAGCAGGGTGAGCCACTCAAGCTCCCCTTTAGGGGCCAGAGGACCAGCATCAAAAAACACGGCCAGGGAAACAAAGTTCACAGCTTTCTTGAGGGCTGTTCAGTTAAAACAGATGGCTCGGTACAATGACAGATGCTTTCCTTTTTCTTGTATGCCCGACCATCTCATATAGTAGGTAATAGGGAACTATAGATAGATACCCTAGTGGCATATCATGGCAGAAGGTATGTTTAAAAAAGATTATCCTGGGACACCTGGGTGGCTCAGTCGGTTAAGCGTCTGGCTTCAGCTCAGGTTGTGATCTCACGGTTCATGAGTTTGAGCCCTCTGCTGTCACCACAGAGCCCGCTTAGGATCCTCTTTCTCTGCCCCTCACCTGCTGGCGCTCGTGCTCACTCTCTCTCTCTCTCTCTCTCTCTCAAAAACAAATAAACATTAAAAAAAAAAAAGATGATCCTGATAGAGAAAAGCCACGCAAGAATCAGTAAGACCACCTAAAATGCTAACAAACGAGAGAGAAGGAATGAAAAGCATAAATTACAACAGTGAACATCCAAACAAAATGAACAAAATTGAAAGGTATTAGGAAGATATACTCTGTTGAGCTTGGTGACTGATAGGATTTATAATTAGTATCTCCTTTTCACTGACTTCCTGTTTACTAAGTATTTTTATGTCCTTTATCTCATTTGAGACTCATAGAAGCCTATGTGTTAGATGGATAAGGAAACAGGCGACAGGTGACCTGCCCAAGTCACACAGCTCAGAGGGGCTGGCCTAGGCTTGGAGACCAGGTGTCCAGACCACCATCTCCGGGCCCCCCAGGCAGCATCGGGCCATTGTGTCACCCAGAGTTTCGGTCATAGGAATGCGCTCACCTCAATCCCCCAGGACCAAGCAGCTTTGATCTTGGCTGTGTATTCACATTTATGGCAACGCACATTTATAGCTGTGCATTTCCCAGAAGAGAGGTATGAGGATTCCCATCAGCTCTGGGAGTCGCTGACGCCTTGAAGACCCACTCTGCTCCCTATGAGTCAGACCTGGTTTTCATCTTTATTGTTATTCCTGATTACTAAAGAAACTCCAGGGTCCTTATAAAATATCCAAATAAGAAATTCTAAAAAGATAAAATTCTATATACTCTGCTGCAATGGAACTTTGATTTGATAATACCAAACACTAACATTTATGGAGCCTCAATTAATTGCCAGGCACTGGGTAAGGAACTTTTATATACAGCATCTCACTTAGTCTTCCCCACAGCCTCAGACAAGCACTGTTATTACCTCTCTTTTACAGATGAGGAAACTGAGGCTCCCAAAGCATAACTTACCCAAGCTCACAGAGCTGGTGAATGATAGAGAGAAAATTCTGGGCACGTCCTAGGATTCCAAAGACCACACACCTACCTGTGACTGTGTATTAGGGATACCTTTCCAAGTGAAACATATTCAATTTATCTGTTTCTTGAAAAAAGGACTAGTGCCTTTTTCTATTCCCCAAAATGTTTCTCAAGTTAACTAGAGTAAGAGGGCCAATCCACAGTTCATCTTAAAAAAAAAAAAAAAGGTCACATTCTTCAAGTAAACTTAAGCAAGTTCTTTCCTGTCTACTTGCTGAGCCAGATATCCTCATAAATTATGCCCCCTTGTCTGTGGTGGACAAAGCTTGGCTGTTGGGTTAGGTCCTGGCTATATTCTTCCCTCACTGAATGATTTGGGGCAAGTACCCTCTGTGTCTGCGTTATCGACTTTATGATGAGAAGTTTGGGTAGCCCCTGAGGGCCCTTCCAGTCGTGACCTACTGTGACCTGTTCTCTCTCGTGACTTCCTGCAATATGGACGGGCAATTTTTATAAGATCATTTATTTAAAATGAAATTGAAATGGTCATCATAATATTCAAAATAGTAGAGTGGCCAGGGAAAGGAGATTGGAGGGTATATTAATTTCCTATGGCTGCTGTAATAAATGATCACAAACTGAGTGGTTTAAAACAACAGAAGTTTGGGGCGCCTGGGTGGCGCAGTCGGTTAAGCGTCCGACTTCAGCCAGGTCACGATCTCGCGGTCCGTGGGTTCGAGCCCCGCATCGGGCTCTGGGCTGATGGCTCAGAGCCTGGAGCCTGTTTCCGATTCTGTGTCTCCCTCTCTCTCTGCCCCTCGCCCGTTCATGCTCTGTCTCTCTCTGTCCCAAAAATAAATAAACGTTGAAAAAAAAAAACAAAAAAAAAAAACCAGAAATTTATTCACTCTGTTCTGGAGACCAGACTTTGAAATCTGGTGGCTGCTGGCATTCTTGGCTTATGGCTACATCACTCCAATCTGTTTCTAGTCTCTGGGTCACACTGCCTTCCCTTCTTGCTCTGTGTCAAATCTACCTCTGTCTCTTTTTTATAAGGACATCTTCTGTTGTATTCAGAGCTCACCTATTGTTGTATTCAGAGATAACCTAGGCTATCGCTCCCCATCTCTAGATCCTTAACTTAATCACCTTTGTAGCTGCCCTTTTCCAAATGAGGTCACATTCACAGGTTCCAGGGATTACGATCTGGTATCTTTGGGGGCCATTATTCAGTCTACTACAGAGGGGCACCTGAAAACCCTATTTCAACTGCTTTATGATGACACTCAAGGCCATCTCCCAAGGACATCATCAAGAGCGAAGGACAGCAAAGGACAGCTGACCTCATGGCTCTTTGAAGGAAAACCCGTCAGTCCCTCTCACACTGGCTTTTTTTTTTTTTTCAGTGTGTCAGCTTTCAGAGGCAGTTGTTAGCCCAGAGCATGTCCATGTTAGGACCTTGCCCAGTGCCCAACACATAGTAGGTGGTCATAAATATTCACAATGTAGGGCCAAGCAGAGGTAAATGTAAACATGCTTTGGGTATCTGGCAGAGAGCAGAGAGGGAAGCAAAGAAAAAGATCAAGAGAGGCAGACTGCAGTGGAGTCAGTGTGTAATGAAGAAACATGGGCTGAAGGGCTGCACAACACCAGCCAGGACAAGGCCACCAAGGAGCCCTAGATTCGTCAACAAATGAGTAATTCCACGATGCTAACCATTTGTTGTAAAATCAAACAACCTCTTGGTGTCAAACTCTCCTCTGACCTATCCAATTCCCTGCAATACAGGTTAACTTTCTTTTCTTTTCTTTTTTAAGAAAAAATAAGCCCCAGTTTTCATTCCCACTGGTACTATACATGTCTTTCTTAAAGTAGCACAGGACTTCTCAGCTCATCCTCTCTCTTACAAAATCACGAACTTCCGGAAGTGTCCTTAAAACACCAGGCAAGGTCCAAACAATAGGTTAGGAAGCCTAAAGATGTCTACGTTTTTGAAAACTTCCTAGGAAGTTTGGATTCAACACTAGATTTTATTTTTTTTTAATTTTTTTCAACGTTTATTTATTTTTGGGACAGAGAGAGACAGAGCATGAACGGGCGAGGGGCAGAGAGAGAGGGAGACACAGAATCGGAAACAGGCTCCAGGCTCTGAGCTGTCAGCCCAGAGCCCGACGCGGGGCTCGAACTCACGGACCGCGAGATCGTGACCTGGCTGAAGTCGGACGCTTAACCGACTGCGCCACCCAGGCGCCCCATCAACACTAGATTTTAGCAGGCACCAGCGGGGTTCCTTTGGTTAAGTCATGCCTTACCCCACCACTCAATCACTCAGAGGTTGGCCGCTCTCCCCACCAAGGCCACTTGCTCTCTCTTCTGATTTAGAATAGCCTGGGAAAATGTCTCATCTTCACTTTTAGACCATGCGCTCCTAGATGGGAGGGGCAATGTCTTAAAGAAAATGAAGGCTGATTTGCTGGGCCGCGTGTTCCTTCCAGCACCCAGTAAAATCCCTACAAAACATGGAAATTACTGCTGCCTTACAGATGAAGAAACTGAATGCTTAGAGCAGTTAGTTGACAATCTCAAAACTATACAATCAGAGAAGAAGTCAGGATTTACACCCTGAGTCCAAACTTCATACTCTTTCCCTCAACTCATGCTTTCGCTCTTATCTCTAGCACCTAGTACTGTATCTAGAACGTGGAAGACTCTGGAGAAAACAGCTGACAGCTAAGAATAAATTAAGGAGTAGAAACTGAAGGAGCAAGCACTTGTTTACACTATGCATGAACCCGGCCACCTTCAGAACGCCAGAAATCATGAGGTTTGTGTATGAAACAGGGCAAGCAGAGGCAGATTAGGAGAGCAGAGATGTACAAAACAAAGCTTTACAAATTACAGGTCTGCACGGCCCAAAGCAATTTTCGTAGACATTGCTACACTTGACACTCACAAAACATCTGGGAGGTATGAAGTATGAGGAAGTGGATTTTCACCATAAGTTAACAAATATGATCTGTGATGTTCAGTGACTTTGACTTCTAAGTGGTGGAGCCAGATTCAAGGCCAAGTCATAAGACTTCTTTCCAGTGCTTTTCCCACTGGGCCTCACTGCTTTCTCTTCCCATGGACTTTCCTTGGAGGCCACAAGTCCCTTACCCGTCCCTTGCTCAAAGGTTCGGAGGCCAGCAGGGTTCCACCAGCCCCCTACCACCACGAGCGTGCACGCGTGCACACACACACACACACACACACGACTTCCTTTTGCTATATTTATTTACAATGCCCTAAGGGTGAAGAAACAAGGATGCAGAACCTGGGGATGGGATACAGAATCTGTAAAGGGCATAGGACTCATGACACGGTCATCCCAGCTTTCCCAGAATTTCTTGAGAATTTTTTCCAAAAGCTTCTATAAACAAACTGTATTATGTGCATACATTTCTGGATGTGAATAATGCCCACGGCATAAGAGAAATCATAGATTACCCAATATAGGCATGATGTCCTAGAAAAGTCAGACCTGGATTAAACACCTAACTCCCCCTTCTTCTCGCTTCATCCATAAAGGGAAACCACAGAATGATTTTAAGAATGAAGGTGGTAGTCAGCACAAAGTGACTCACACAGATTCAAACAAGTAATTATCCGTCAACTTATTTAATTAATCTGCTTCTTATATAAAATGGATGCACTTACATACCCAGTTTTTGGAAATGTAGCAACTCCACTGCATGACTTCAATAGCTCTGGAAAGTCATACGTTATGAGTTGACGAGAAGCAGACTGTAAGCTCCTTGGGGCAATAATCTCCAGGAGAATAGGCATGTTTTCCTTATTTAATACTCTATTCTCAGTGCAAGATACAATGTCTGGTATATAGTGAACAGTCAATGATCAATGGATAGCAGAGAAGGCTGAAAGTAAACAATGCATGGGACTGAGCAAAAATATCAATAAAGGCAACTGAAATTTGTTCTCCTGTGTGCATAAAGGAGGCTTCAAAAGAAGCTCTTTGAATGTATATTCTGATTTGAAATTCATCTTCTGCTCCAATCGCAGGGCACTTAAAAATGATGTTGTCTTTGCCTAACGCCAAGAAATCGAACTTACACTTTTGTGTAATGAATGTACAATTCCTAAATTATCACGTATTGTGTCAGATATGTGATGGGCATTTGTCGTTTTGCCTATTCATTCCCTCTTCCCTCATCATTTGGTGTGTCAGCCCCATTTTCTTTTGAGAACCCACTTACGCCGGTCTTGGTCCCTGTCATTCAGGGAGGGCTGATCCCCACTCCCAGTTCCAGCGGTGGGCGTGTGAGCCACTGACCAATGAAAGTTCAACCCTGGCCACGAGGACTGTTCCAGAGATGACCACGTGACAGGCAGCCTCATGATCTGAGTTAAACTATTAGAACAAGTAAGTATTCTGTCTTCCAGCTTAGATTGCCCAGGTAGTAAAATCTGTTTGAAGATGCCAGTGGCCATCTTGCTGCTACAACAACTTGCTTGAGAATGAAGCCAGCCAGAGGAAAGCAGGCGAAGGCAAGGAGTGAGGCAGATTATTAAAGATAATCTGGGTCTTGCCGTAGTGTTATAAGCGAGTTTATAAATTCAGCCCTTTGTCTTCTTAAATCAGGTCCAATGAGTTTCTTTCTGAAACAAAAGACTCACGTCTAATACAAATTATCACCTCAAGGTCATCACCAGTTTAAGAAAAACTGATAGGAAAAAAATGTAAAACTGGGGTAATTCGATCGACTAATTAATTCTACTATGGAGGGCAAAAGCACCATCATTCTCTTTTCAAGAATAACTAACATTCATTGTCAATATTTATGACCACCTACACTGTGAATATTTATGACCACCTACTATGTGTTGGGCACTGGGCAAGGTCCTAACATGGACATGCTCTGGGCTAGCAACTGCCTTTGAGAGCTGACACACTGAAAAAAAAGCCAGTGTGAGAGGGACTGATGGGTTTTCCTTCAAAAAGCCACATCCTCTGTGTCTGGCATGAAGCAAGCAAGTGACTAAATGCTTTTATTAAGAAGTGAATTAAAGGTCAGAGGTGAATTTCCCTTAGTCCTTAATTTCCTGTCTATGTGCCAAAAGTAGGTGGGAAAGGGGAGGGGGCATGACCTGTTAAACACCAGATGAAGACCCACGGTGGCTGGGAGAGTTGCCCCGCAGGACCTGGCCAGTTGGGTCTGGAGGCTCGAGCCGTGGAGAAATGGTTCCATGTCCCTGTGGCAGAATGTTTAATACTGTCAAGGGCACTGGCTGAAGGAGTGATTAAAAACAGGGGAGGGGAGGATTCAGGGATTGGCATTTAAGCAGATGAGCTGTAAAAGTGAGAAGCGGAGTTCAGTTTTCATTAAACATAGGCAGTTGAGAACCTAGAAGAATGATGCCAACGTTCCCTTCTACTTTGGTGTTTTATTCTATTATTATATGTTCTGAATAAAATTCAGACACATAATATCCCCCTTCCACGGGGCTTTCCTCTAAATGCTATGTGATCACAAGGGGTCAAGCTAGCTTGGGGTCGAACGAAGCCTCTGCCGCTGGCTATCTATAGGCTACACAGTACGTTACAAATCCTCTGGGCCATTCTTCCCTCTTCTTAAAATCAGAATTTCAACACCCCTAGGATGGTGTAAGAACTGTGTGATAGGTGGGCAGAAGGTTTAAATAAGCCTTGTGCATAGAAGGGACAGAATAAGCGTTTGTTTTCTCTCTCTTTCTTCCCTTTTTCACATCACTCAGCAAACAAAGAGACACCCTATGGAGCAAGAGGGTGGAATGGGACGGACACATGATTGGGGTCAGGCAGCTGGGATTTGTATTTTACATCTGCTTTTTACCATCCATGAGACTTTCAGTTTTCCTCAAGTTCAAGGTGGTTTCTTATCTTTCAAATGAGCATAATTACTAATGCCTTGTGAACCTCACAGCATTGTTCAAAGGATAAAATGGATCAATGAATTTCAAAATGCTCTATAAATGAACTTGTGTCATATATACAGATATGTGTGTATACATGTGCATATATATACGTACATATAGTTTTATATATATTAAACTGTACATGATATAAAAGACAGACTAAAATTTTTGCAAACTTACAAATAAAGCAATCTTCATGACATTGAATTTGGCAACAGATTCTCAGATATGACCTCCAAAGCATAAGCAACTAAACAATAGATAAACCAGACTTCATCAAAATGAAAAACATTTGTGTACAAAAGGGCATTCTTTATCAAGAAAGTAAATAGACAACCTACAGGGCAGAAAATATTTGCAAATCATATATCTGATAAAAGCCTAATATCCAGAATATTTAAAGAACACCCATGACTTAACAACAAAAAGACAAAAAATCCAATGTAAGAAGGGGGCAAAGGATGTGAACAGACACTTCACCAGAGAAGAGATACAAACGGTCAACAAGCATATGAGAAGATGGTCAACACCATTAGTCATTAGAAATGTAAATTAAAACCACAATGAGGGAGATGGCTGGCTGGCTGGCTCGGTTGGTGGAGTGGGCAACTCTTGATCTCAGGGTTGTGAGTTCAAGGCCCACACTGGGTGTGGAGCCTACTTAATCATAAACAAAAACAAAACACGAAACACAATGACATGTCACTTCATACCCACCAGGATAGCAATTTTAAAAAACTGGAAAACGACAAGTGTTGGAGAGGATGTGGAGAAATGAAACCCCGTGTACATTGTTGTTGGAAACGTAAAATACTTTATTTAGTTGCTGTGAAAAAGTTTAGCATTCACTCAAAAAGTTAAACATAAAACTACCAGATGACCCTTCTTATACTCTATACCCAAAAGAATCAAAAACAGATCCACAATTCCACTGTTAAGTCTATACCCGAAAGGACTGGAAAGGGCATATAAGTGAGTACAGATACACACATGTTCATAGTGGCATCAATGACAATAACCACAAGGTGGAAACAGTTCAAATGTCCATCAAAGGATGAAGGGATAAGCAAATAGTGGGATATGTATGTAGAGAATCTTTTCTTTAAATGTCTGTTTATTTTTGAGAATGACTGGGGGAGGGGCAGAGAGAGAGGGAGACAGAGAATCCCAAGCAGGCTCCATGCTGTCAGCGCAGAGCCCGACGTGGGGCTCGATCGCACACACCGTGAGATCACAACCTGAACTGACATCAAGAGTCAGACGCTTAACCGACTGAGCTACCCAGGAGCCCTGGGAAATATATGTAATGGAATATTACTCAGCTGTCAAAAGGAAGTACTGATAGCTGTTGCAACATGAACAGATCTTAAAAATATGCTCTCTTAAAAAAAAAAAAAAAAAGGAAGCCAGACACGAAAGGTCACAAACTGTATGATGGAAATGTTTGGGAAGTAGACAGAGGTGGTGCTTACTCAACATTGCTCCACTAAATGCCACTGAACTGTTCATTTTAAAATGGTTTTTAAACCATTTGTGGGGCGCCTGGGTGGCTCGGTCAGTTAAGCGTCCGACTTCGGCTCAGGTCATGATCTCCCGGTCTGTGAGTTCAAGCCCCGCGTCGGGCTCTGTGCTGACAGCTCAGAGCCTGGAGCCCGTTTCAGATTCTGTGTCTCCCTGTCTCTCTGGCCCTCCCCCGTTCATGTTCTGTCTCTCTCTGTCTCAAAAATAAAATAAACGTTAAAAAAAAATTTTTTAAATGGTTCCTTTTGTGTGTGTGAAGTTCACCTGAAAAAGTTTTTTTTTTTAATTTTTTTAACGTTTTATTTTATTTTTGAGACAGAGAGAGACAGAGTATGAACAGGGGAGGAGCAGAGAGAGAGGGAGACACAGAATCTGAAACGGGCTCCAGGCTCTGAGCTGTCAGCACAGAGCCCGACACGGGGCTCGAACTCACGGACCGTGAGATCATGACCTGAGCCGAAGTCGGACGCCCAACCGACTGAGCCACCCAGGCGCCCCGAAAAAGTTATTTTTTAAATAGGTTGACAATTTCAATACTGTTAAGAGAAGTGCCATTACAGAATGGTTATGTACCTAAATATGTTGGCTTTTAGAGAAAATATAGTAGTCATCCCACACATTTTTTAATAAACTAGTAAATGCTTCAATCAATCAATGAATAACACTATCTTAGAAAAACAGTCCATTGGAAGGAGCACAGAGAAGATTCCAAATAAACTTTCAAGCAACATAACAGAATCACTGCCAATGATATCACTGTTTTGTGTCAAACCATTACCAACTGAAACTGAAAAAAATTAAAACTATCCATAAATTTGCCAAGATAGCATGTAATACCATGACATAATGGCGAGTTTTTCCCAAGTATGTTATTTGTTTATTTTATATTTTGGTAATTCCTATCCCTGTCTCTACTGAAGAATGTTCTTTTTTTCCAAATTAAAACTAGCTAAAAACTATTTAAAGAACACTAAGCGACAACATTTGTCTCTGCTCTGAAGCTCGGTCAGCTGAAAAAATAAAGCTGAGAAACTGACAATTAATTTTGTTGCTGTTAAATCAAAACGCAGAACATTCTGAGTTTGTTTATAATTTTGAAATGTGTTTGTATTGACAGGATATTTTCTTTTACATTATGTGTTTTAAAGCTTCAAAGTTTATTTCTATAAAAAAATGACATTTTTTTTAAAAGAGCACTGTTTGATCATTAATAAAGTTTAGCCTAGGTGTGTGTATATATCACTCAGGATCTAACCTGTTAAACAAAAACTAGTCTAGGTTGTCTAAAGCAGAAGGAATTTAGTACAAGGAACTGACTGCACAGACGGTGAAAGGAAAGCTCCGTGGATCACTTGAGGGACTCCAGTGGTTAGCAATGGCAGGGAGTTGCTATGCCCCTACAGCTGAAAGAACAAAGCAAGGTGCCCAGGGGCCAAGATCATGTGGCTGAAGCTGGAATCATCATGAGCCAGGGGCCTTGGAAGAGACAAAGCCTCAGCTTGACATACAGGACACACAGGGAGCAGAAATACCCTGGCTTTTCCCTTCTTCCCACCCTCCAATCCCTCCTCAGGACATCCCACTGGGAAACCCAGCCAGAAGCTAGCTGGTTAGAAAGGAGCCTGGGAAAGAGAGGCTTTAGAGACCCGCCTTCCTCCAAGAAGTAGAGAGGCAAGCAGGAAGGAGTAAGAATGAATCTGAGGCCAAGGTCAAGGACCAAAACAGAAGGCAAAACTAATTCGCACGTGATGGGTACAATATTACATGAACTAGAGACATGGAATCATACACATTCTGCCTCAGGATTTTACCACCTATTTTGGGAAACAGGCCGTCGGACGATTACCTTATTAGTACACGGTTCACCCCTGTATATAATAAAAATAGCACAAATAATAAGTAAAACACTTTATCTCACAAATAAGAAAAACAGCATTTCACAGAGCACTTTCATACACATTATGTCCATTTTTGAGATGAGGAAGTTAAAGCTTGAGAGTTGCCATGAACTTGAACCCGCCGTGATCCCCGATGCCTCCCTCCATCAAAGCCCCTCATTCACACCACGGACTCCCACCAGTTATTCTATTTCTCAAATCCGTCCACTTCCTTCCACCCAACATCTTGTACCTCTGGGCTACATAGTCTCTCACCTGGATTACTACTATTGCCACAGATAATTTCCCTGTGTTCACCCTGTTCCCCTCCCGTTTGGTTTTCACACAAACATGACAGTGCTACTTTTTTTACTTTCGACCCCCTTCAAATCCTTTCCATGACTCTTGAATTAAAGTCCAAAGCCCTCAATGTAACCTAAACCACCAGGCAAAGTCTGGCCTCCCCCCAACCTTTCATCCCCATCCCATGCCTCTTCTCCCTAAGCTCCAGCCACACTAATCTGCTGTGTCAGTTTTTCCAAAGTACAGGCTCCCTCTAACTGCAGGGACTTTACATATGGTGGTCCTCCTGCCCAGAATATAATCCCCATTTCCCCAGGGGCCTCACCCCCCCACAGTCCTAGTTATTATGAGGCCATAAATGGCTTTTTATTTCTGGAAAAAAAATGACTTATTTCATAATTTATTCATTCAACAAGTATCGATAATTGCCACACACACAGGCATACACACACACACACACACACACACACACACACACACACACACTGCATACATATAGGTTGATTCATCTTCCTGCCTCTAACAGCTGCCCCACTCGGTTTTTCCTACACAAATTGAATGATTTAATAATAATAGCAATAATAAAGGACAAGGGCAAATGCTACTATTTATTTAGAACTCTGAAGTCTTTTCATCAGCCTGAGCCATGGGAAGAATTGAGTCATTGGATTCTTAGACTTCAAGTTGGCCACAAACATATTGTTGATGACGTGGGTTTGAAATCCTAAACATGGCAACAAGAAGATCAGATACCCTACTAATGAGCAGCATTTTTCCTACTTTCCCACTAAGGACTTTCAGGAGTTCTCCCTACTTGGGGCCCTCGTTGGCCTTCCTATTGTACCAGCAACACTAGGTTTCTGCAGGAATTACTACTGCAACAAAGGGACTTCCACTCAAGCAAAAGCCTCCTGGTCTTGAGGGCTTTCGGGTGAAAGGATAAGTGCTCCCACTTTCTGATCTAGTTCTGTGAAAGGAGGAAGGGCGTGGGCGGACACCCTTGACATGACTCCCTACCCCCAGCGCTGCCTCTCCTCTACTGGCAGGGAGAGGGGAGGGGTCCCTTCCACCCCCTAAAGTGAGAGAACAGACTGTCAAAGAGTCATGCCTAATCATGGCCCTGGAAGTCAAACAGACCAGGGCTCAGATTCCGAGTCTGCCACTTTCCAGCTGCGTCTTCTCCTGTAGCTCTGCTATCAAATCTGGTAGCAACTAGCCCTGTAAATTAACAAAGACAGGGGCGCCTGGGTGGCTCAGTCGGTTAAGCGGCCAACTTCAGCTCAGGTCATGATCTCGCGGTCCGTGAGTTCGAGCCCCGTGTCGGGCTCTGGGCTGATGGTTCGGAGCCTGGAGCCTGCTTCGGATTCTGTGTCTCCCTCTCTCTCTGCCCCTCCCCCGTTCATGCTCTGTCTCAAAAATAAATAAACGTTAAAAAAATTTTAAAAAAACATAAAATAAAAAAAATAAATTAACAAAGACAACACAAAATCAAATATTTAGTTTCTTGGTCGTATGAGATACATTTCAAGCGACCCAAAGTCCAGTGGCCATCATATCGGGCAGCACGGACAGATTATTTCCATTGTCTAGAAAAGCCGACTGGACAGCAATGGTCCAGAGAAAGTCACACAGCCCCTCTCTCCGAGCTTTCATTTCCTCACCTGTCAAATGAGATCATGCACCAGATCATGTGTATAAAGCACGGTGCTTGGCAGAGTGACCCCTCGATATGTTCTCTCCCTTCCATTCCTCAAGGGGTAGGTGCTACTTGAGGGCAGGGATCTCATTTCATCATTTTTGCATCGCCAGTGCCTTCCTAGCACAATATCCAACTCATAGGAGATGCTCGATAGATATTTGCTGAACCTTGCACTTAACATTTCACATCAAGCTCAGACCTAAATTTTCCCTACCATCACCTGATGCACTAGGGATGAAGAAAAGAAGACATTTTTTGTATGTGATATGCACACGCTCAAATACAGGGCCCAATACTTAGTAAAAGAAGGAAGGAGGAAAGCAAGGAAGGAAAGAAGGCCCACTAGCTAACAGCTGCCAACGCTTGGTCACTACGATGTGAAGCCCTCTCTTCATATCGCTTTATTTAATCCTCACAAAAACCCTATGAAATGTCATTTTAATCTCCGTTTTACTGATGAAAACACCGAGGCTCAGACACTCAAAGCCAAAATTCAAACTTGAATTCAAATTCTGAATTCAAACTTCACGCTCTCGGCGATTATATAGTATAGTCGCCCAGTGATGAAGGCATCCTATCTGTCCCTTGTCTGCTCCAATAGATTCTTAGGGTGTTGAAATGAGATAATACTTGTGAACACTCTTTGTGAGCTCTAAGTGTCATGCAAAGGGGCCATTATTATTTTGTCCTCACTACTGTGGAGCCCTCTAGCCCTCAAGCCGTAGGGTCTGGCTTAGACAAAGCTACAAGTCACCTAACCTATCAACGCCTACCTCAAAATCCAAATAATAATGACAGGATAATAATACCGTGCATGCCTTATAGGATTGTTGTGAGGATTATATAGATTAATATATTTAAAGTATTTAGAACAGATTCCGGCATGTCTTTAGTTCCATATAAATGTTACCCATTAATATTATTACTATTATTATTACATGGTGAAGACATAGGAATGGAAATATCTTAGAATGGAAAAATACCCTGAATCGAGGAAAAGGGTCTAGATTCTCTTTTTTTTTAAATGAGTCAAAGTAAATGAGAGGGTTCTCTGTGATATTTATTATCTATCATTCAATCAGACCCTCCTATGCAAATAATCTGACTAGAATACTTCAGCATTTGGGGGTCAACGTTCAAACCAGTCCCCAGCTCTGGGTCTTAACTGCGGATATCAGCCAATGAACAACCTGGTGCAACTCAGTCTGTCAGGTGGAGACATCACAGGGAGAGAGGTACTCATGGCCCAGAGCATTTGAAAACAGAAGGCTGGCAGCTAGGTCAACATCCCCTGGCAATCACAAAGCAAGTTTCAGAGGTGTGGACAATGTACAACAGTGACCAATGGACAAAATTCCCCCTTGTATGGACTCCTGGAAGCCCTGAAGCTACTGGGTTAATAGAGATTAAGAATTAATATTCGAGTCCACTGCTCAATGCTAATGGTGTTTATTACTTATTGGCTTCTATCATCCCAAAATGACCTATTGCACCTGGATCTCAGAGAGCTTGTCTCACAAAATTAACGGTTTACCTCAACTCCACTTGGAGGGTGGAATCAGGGGAACTTGATTCAATTTATTATCCAACGTTTGCTTGACGCCAGGGATATGGAATCCAGTCCTGAAAAGTCAAGGGCCTCCACGATGAGAGATACTCGTAGGCTCAGAATAATGCATTTCGAGGGAGTGCTCTTTTATTTTCCCTTTCATGTGAATAAGTACAGAGAATGACTCCCCAGTGAACTACAGAGAACCTGACCCAGGAGGTGAGCAGCACTTCCTGCAAGCAAGTTATAGAGAAGAAGCAACAGAGATTCCCAGAGTCCTAGGTCACTGAGACTCAGCCTCACACGTAGCAGGGGCTTGAAACCAAAACGGGGCAATTGAAAGTTGCTGGATGGGAAGTTTCCATTCCTGACATAATCCACTGACTCTGGCTGGCAGTTGGCTAAATGATGCCCAGGGTAAAAAAAAAAAAAAAATTGAAGACCTCCAGGATTTTACTCAGCATTTGAGAAGATGGTGGTATTATTTGCCGAGAGACAGTCCAGCAGGAAGAATGTGGTATAAAGGAGAAGAGAAAGGAAAAACCAGTTTATACTGAGCACCTCTACTTATCAAGCACTGAACCAGACACTTTCCATGCATTCTTTTTTTTTTTTAATTTTTTTTAATGTTTATTTTTGAGAGAGAGAGAGAAATTTGAGCAGGGGTGGGCAGAGAGAGAAGGAGACACAGAATCTGAAGCAGGCTCCAGGCTCCGAGCTGTCAGCACAGAGCCCGATGCGGGGCTCGAACTCATGGACCGTGAGATCATGACCTGAGCAGAAGTCGGACGCTCAACAGACTGAGCCACCCATGTCAGACATTACAGTTATTAAATATTAAGATGAAATTCAAACTTAGGTCTTTCCTGCCTGGAAGCTCACGATCTTTCTAATGCATTCCAACGGACTGCCAGGGATATTATCCCAGAGCATCTTCATACCAGTCCATGATGTAGACATTATTTTCCCCATTTTACAAAATAAGAACCCTCAGAGAGTCAGTGACGTGCCAGTAGAACTGAATGGCGTGAGCCCAGCTGCTGGAGGCAGATAAATCCTGGATTCAAATCTCAGTGTTATCGTGTATCAAGCACGTGACTTAGGTTATTTAATCCCCCATCTGCAAGGCAAGCATAATAATATGTGCTTTATGAGGTTGCCGTAAGGATATAAGGAGAACTCAGGCGTGGCATGAGTCCTCAATAAATGTAGCTGCTATTCTCTCATCATCGTCCAACTCACATTTCTTTTATGAAATTAAATAAAAAATAGTACACGACACAGCACACTATATGCGACACGGTAAGTATTCAATACATGATAGCTCGTATCTTATTGTTAGGTATTAAAATGGCCTTTGTACTCTCCTCTTCTGACTCAAAAACCCACAAGGGAAGCCCCTGTCCTGTCTCACCGGCAGGATTTCCTCCATAATAAAACTCCGAGTTCACTCAGGTGCAATGTGATCTCTCTTCCCCTTGACTCTGGCAACCACTGCAGGCCACCTCCCCCCAGGCTCAGGGCAGAATAATATCCCTGTCCTTCCTCTGAGGGATGTAAGGCGGCTTAAATAATTAACAGTTGTAAGGTGCTTTGAAAAGAGAGCGCAAAACACCATAAATTCCAAGAATTAATTCATAATATCAGTGGTGGGCTTGACAATTATATATGTCATATTTGTTCAGCTGTGAGAATGGTTCAGAACGTCAAAGTTTGGAGTGTGGTCCAAATCTCTCAAGACCGAGGATTTCCTGCAACTTTATATTGTCTGTATTCTCTAAGGCTAAGATTGTAAAGTTCCAATCTCCTAAACACAGTGCTAGGAATGGTTGCATTTTATTAATTTTTTTTTTTTAATCTCTCCACTCCTCAGACCTAACTTGCATTGCAGTGGGGATTTTGGACACCAAATGGTGGAGTGAAAAGGACACAAGGCATGGGGTTTGCAGAGGGTCTTTGGAGTTCTGGCTCCATCACTCTAACTGGCAACACTTGCCTTATTTAACCTGAGTTTTCATTTCCTCCTTAGAAAAAGAAAAAGGCTAATGGCAGTGTGAGTAATTCAGGTTGTGAAAATGGACTAATGAGCTAATGCGTGGATATACATTCACCAGAAGTTTACTGAGTATCGGATCCTGTGCCAGACTCCTATTAGACAATAGCAATCACAAAACAAAAATTCCTTGGTCTTCACAGTCAAAAAAAGCAAATGAACTGATGATCGCAGTAAGACGGGCTAAGATCTTGCCACTCCAAGTGTGGTCCATGGACCAGTGGCAGCAATGGCACCTCAAAGATGGTTTAAAATGCAGAATTGTGGTCCCACCTCAGACCTCTTTAATCGGAATCCGCATTTTCACAAGGTTATGGAGGTATTTCTAGGCGCGTTAAGGACTGAGACGTCCTGGGCTCAGGGCAGTGTTTAAATAAGTGCAGGTGTTGTAGGGCTACAAACTGGACAAGATACAATGCAGCTGGTATCTAGATGGGAGTGGGCAGGAGAGAAGCGAAGGGAGGCTGGTGTAGGCTGTCGGGCACTCAATCCAAAGGGGTGGAAAACGCAAAAGCAGACACCTGAACCAGCACGACGCCTTCAAGACGCTATAAGGAACTCAATATTTCAGCAACAGGCTTAGGACTTTTACCAATAGTGTGACTGATAGTTGGTTGTCCTTATTCAAACATGATAACCCCTGAAAATCATCTAAGGTCCTTTCAAGGTGTTTACTGCAGCGTGCCTGCATGCATATAGACCTGCATCTGAACTGGAGCTTTTGTTTTTATTTTTTTTTAATGGTTTTTTTTTTTTTTTTGAGAGACAGAAAGAAACAGTGTGAGTGGGGGAGGGACAGAAAGAGGAAGACGAAGAGTCCAAAGCAGGCTCTAGGCTCTGAGCTGTCAGCACAGAGCCCAACGCAGGGCTCAAACTCAAGAGCTCTGAGGTCGTGACCTGAGCCGAAGTCGGACGTTCAACCGACTGAGCCACCCAGGTGCCCCCCCCCCTTTTTTTTTTAACTTGAGCTTTAACTATAAGTGTTTCTGTCCTATAAACTGCCAATACATTCACTGGCAGGGAGTACCAACAGTACGTGGATAAGTCACATTAAAATCTATAATGGGAAATGTCCCCTTTCAAATGTGTTTGATGTTGTTGGAAAAAAAAAAGAGAGACAGAGACACGTACAGGCAAAGACCCAGGGGAGAGAAGGAGGGAGGAAGGAAGAAAAAGAGTAAAGGAAAAGAAAAAAAAAGGAAAGAAAAGAGAGGAAGGGGGGGGTTGAAGAAAAGGCACGATTCTTTTCAGATGCGCTATTCTTACATTTTGTACAAAAAACAAGTCAGTCAGCTTGACTATGCTTCATGCCTGGTTTCTGCTCTTCATGGGCACTTTCATGGTTTGGATTGAACTCTTTGTACTCTCTCGGTCATTTATTGACTTCAATTTTGTCATTTTCTGTAAAGAGTTTTAGGGATGCTTTGTAGTGGTTCAATATATTTAAAATTTGTCCAAACTCCTCAGGGCTGGCTCCCGAGGCCTTCGTAATGGGACGCTTGCCTGCCTTTCTAGCCTCACCCAATTCCCTATTCCCCACCGACAAATAACATATTCCCTTCCGAGAGATTACCCAGCCCTGGCACATGCAGTCCTTTTGAAACACTCTTTCTTCTGCCAAGAGGCCTTTATCTTCAGGAAAATCCTCACTCGCTCTTTAGTAGGAATCGTTGCCATGGGGACCATTTACTTGGGACTTACTATACGTTCTCGGCAATTTGTAGTCACTCTTTCCTAAGACACGCAACTTCTTATCTGCACCCAAGTCCTTGTGTCAGGCTCCATTTTCTAGAGAACCCAAACTGTAACACTGAACACGGGCAAAGCACCTTCACACGGACGATCTAATTTTAACCTCAAACTATCCAGGGTTGTATACGTATCAGGTACATTCAACCCTTATTTTAAACACTGATCACTAACCAAGTATTCCCTAAGCAGCTACTGTTATCCTGGGCGCCGGTCAGTACAATATTTTACCCTACTCTCTGCCTCTTTAGGAACACATGGGATTTAATCCTTGACTTTTATATGCTCAGGCTCTCAGATTTGTTTGACCTTCATAGGCATCTCATCCAGGCGTTGGCCCTGCACAGGGAGCCGGGCCAGGGAACCCCGGAGCGTGAGCAGCTTCTGCTCGACCGCTTCTAACGGGGGAGGAATCCCTTCCTGACAAGGGCTTTCTTCACAATATCCTTCTGCGCGTTCAGCTAAAATCTTAGGATCTCCCACCCACCAGTTCTGGTACTGCTCTCTGTTCCTTCACAGAAGGCCAGCTCTTGCTTCCAGATCATTTTTATAGAATCAGGGATTATGAGTATTAAGTGAAACTAGAGGGTCGTCATCTACCATTTCCTCATTTCAGAGTAAAAGACGAAGCAGCCTGTCGGTGACAAACCGCACATGAGTGAAATGCCTGCACTTAAACCTCCTCCGTGGTAAGCAAGCCTCTTGCCCCAACAGCCTGTGGTCTCTCATCCACCCTGATGGATTCGGTCAGTGTGCGAGCCACCTGTGCACACGTCGTGTGTGTGCGCTCCCCGGTGTTTCCGCTAACAGCTCTCAGCTTTGGCGAGACTTGTGAAGTAAGCAAAGATTGGACGTTAGTATGCCTCATTAAATGCTCGGTTGCTTCTAATCAAAGTCATTAAATTGTTTTGCTAGTTCCTATCCAAACCATGGTGCTTTTCATGGAAGATCAATTTATTATTCATTCAACAAATATATGTTCGGTATATAGCATATGTCAGGTATTGCTAGGTGCTGAGAGCCACACAGTTGAAAAAGACGCGGTCTCAGCGATCCAAAAGCTCCCAGCAATCAAGCTGGGAAGACACGAACACTAACCGAGAGGCTAAGGGTAGGGACTCTGGTGTCAGAAGGGCCTGAGAGAGAATTCCAGCTCTCCCACTTAACTAATTACATAACTCCGGACGAGTTACTTAATGTCGGTAGATCGCTATTACATCATTAGCAAAATGGGGTTATGTAATACACTATTAACTTCAGCGTATTCTAATGATGATTAATGACTCAATAAATTGTAGCCATCTTTATATGGTACATAATTACTGCTTAATAAGGTATAACCATTATTATAGTCACTATAATTAATAAGGATTCTGTTAATTTAGCAAATGTTTATTCTATTTCCTCTGAGAGGCCATCTATCATTTATGGTTGACATGGACATGGGCCATCCAGAAAGGAGAGACTTTCTGAGCCGCTGCGGAGGATGTGACCAACACACAGGCCCCAGCTGCCAGCAACACCAGGGTCCAGATTAGCTGGAAGGGGCTGCTGTGCCTGGGGTCACAGCTTTCCCCAGGGCAGCCCATGTCCAGAAGATCAGGCAAAGTGGGGATATAAATCCCAGCCATGTCAGCGAGGCCAGATCAACTCTCATGAGCAATACCCCTTCCAGCCCTCCTCACGGGCCCACTCAGTTAGACTTCTCCCTCTGCCCCATCCTGCTTGCTCCCAGGTGCTGATCTCTAAGAGCCCACATCCCCAGCTCTATCCCCACCTCTGCCTCCAGAACATCCCACCGGCTACAGTATTATACAGTCACTAAGAACACGGGCACCGGACCCACGTTGCGTGGGTCTCATGCCTGACCTCCACTCTCTGGGGACTCTTGGATGAGTCCCTTAATGGAATGTTGTCTTGGTTTCTTTAACCATAAAATGGGAATTATATCAGCACCTCCTTCATAGAAGCATGATGAAGATCGCATGAGCTACTCCGTGGGACATGCTTAAGAAGAGTGACTTTTAATCACTCAGGAAATGCTAGTTGTTACTACTCCCAACATTACCATCGACTAGGCCCCACGCCACACCCTGGGAGCACAGAGAGAGTTCACGCGCCGTAACCCCTGCCCACGAGATGTCTGTGTCCGAATCAGAAGAACGTGCTGTGGTCGGGGAGGGAATCCGTGAATGAGACACACGATCCTCCCGCAGCTGGGGAAAACATGGGGCGAGCCTACATAGTGAAGGCCTACATAGAGGAGGGGACCCTCCTGCGACTATACAAAGAACAGAAGTGTGAAATGAGATTCACGTCTGGCCCTGGCATCCAGCCTACCTTCTCCTGCTCGAAACAGTGGCAAACACTAATAACAGTGCACACTGCCATCTGACAGCACGTAAAGGATTCTCACGTCCATTCTCTTCCCATCTGCTTCTTCATTTCCACTAAAAAGTGGAACTCTAAAACCCCAACAATTACCTCCACTTTGAGGTCAGGTGAATCTCTGCCCCCAAGCTCCGCCCCCACCCCCACCCCCACCCCACCCCCCCGCCCCGCCACAAAAAGCAAAACAAGAAAGTGTTAAGTCAGTTGGATTTCTGCGAGTTTTACTCAGGAAATACAAGAGTTATTTCACCTGAAATAATCACAAGGCTATGCACGTAGTAAATACTACAGTCAGGAATTTCTTCCATTCACAGTCTTTACCAGTAGGGGCAGCTAAAAATGAATATATACAGTATTGGTCCCTGTGAGCAATTTTTTTTCTCATAAATTTTATTTATACCACAAATAAAAATACAAGGTTTGTTACTTGTGCTTATAACCTATTCAAATATGGAGCAGGGTGATTTTTACGTTCGATTACCATCTACTTGACTTATGTATTTTAATAAAGCCAGCAATGTGTGTATATTCTCTCAATATTCATGGGCAGTCATGGGAACTGTAAATTACATTAAACATTAACTTGCTTAGGACTGACACCGTTACATAAAAACAAATGACATATTCAGCTTTTTTTCAGTACCTCCATTTAAAGAACCGAGAGGGCAAGAAAAACATAAGGAAGAACGTGTGTTCATTTTATCCTCCCAACGATTTCGTGAAACAAAAGTATCATCCGCATTTTACATACGAGGAACAATGAGGTTCGCAGTTGTTGTCCGTAGGACAGATAAGCAATGACTAACAAAATCACGACCAACACAACACAAACAAGGGCTCTGTCTTGGCAGCCGCGTTCCACAGGGAGAATTAAAGTGTGGGGACCAAACGACCCAATTCAAATTGTAGGTCTGCCACTTACTATTTGGGTGACCTTGGGCATGTTTTCGAACCTCTGTGTGCCTTAGTCATCCCAGCTGCAAAATAGTAGGTAAAGCAACACCAGCCTCTCAGACTTACTGTGAGATTCACGGAGGTGCAGGATGTAGTGACTGTTCAAAAGTTATTATCCTCCTTGTCCCACTTCCTGCCCATGTTCCTAGGTCCTCTTGTTCTTCCTGTAAGTAAGGGGTTTCTTCGGTCACAATATCAAATCCTGCCTCCCCCTCCCCATTGATTGATTCAGTACGGAAAAGAACAGCCGCGTTGGGTCCCCCACCCAACCAGCCCAGCACCTTGATGCTGCCTCCCCGACCCCCCTGATACCTCCCCTGAAGCCCCACAGTCCTTCATTACTAACAGCTTCCTTTCAGAAAGAGATGCCAACCCAGGCCTGAATCAAAAGCGGGAGTTCCTAGAATCGCGGCGGTGGAGGGACCTCTTATATGGCCTGCACAGAGCTTCCCCTACAGAGGACTTGTTCCACAGGCTACAAATGACTGCAACGTGTCTAGTTAATTGATATGTCTGTCTTCGGGTGTCCCAGGGCCCGTTTTAGATCAAGTGAAAAACAACAACAACAACAACAACTGCAGTAAGGTCATGTCCTTACCTTTGTTTCCCCACCCTTTTCAAGTGCTCTTTTTTTGCAGAAGAGCTAGTAACATTTTATAGAACCAGAACTCCACAAAATACAGTTTCAAAGATGTGGCCTCAAGAGCAAGACCTTGGGTGGGGAGATGGCTTCTAAATCTACAGAGACTCTTGCTAAAACCTTAAGTTCTAGAACCTGAGAGGTGAGACAGTATTGAGCACTATCTAGGTCAACCCTTTCATGGGGATAACCCACGGGGACTGAGAGGCTCAGAGATGGCAAGTGACTTCCCCAAAGTCAGCCAGCAAGCTGGTGGCAAATGTGAGACCTGAACCCAGTTCTCTGAGCCCCGTGCTAATATTCCCCGGGTCACCACAGAGCCTTTCAGTTTTTAGCCTAGGCCATCAGGTTGAAGTAAGAGGGTGTGTCTAGTGCATCCATTCATTGGTTCATTCATCCATTCCTTTACAAATCCTCCTGTATGCAAGAAAACACACCGAGCACTAAAGACGTAAAAGCTCTGGTCTCTCCCTTCTAGAAGTTCACACTCTAGTGTGAATTAGGACACATAAAGGAACAAACAGAGAGCACAGTGCTCTCAGCGAGGTATATACAACAAAGTAGGCAAATGGAGAGGCAAGTGATTCTAGAAGGAAAAGAAGCACATGCCACGTGACTAAGGTCTGGGGAGGAGGATTTGAGAGGGCATCCGCAACAGAGGACAAGGCTTGTGCAACGACACGGTGATGGCATGGCAAAGGGAGCTTGGATGCTTGCTAACAGGCCTCACCTGGAGACTGGGCACAGAGCAGGCACTTGTGGCATTCCCATAGCTTGGGATCTGCCACTTCCCTTTCTACATTGTTTGTTCATTAGTTCATTCACTCATTCACTCATGTAATAGTGCTAGTGATTGGCATTCACTATGGGTTCTGGACATGTGGAATACATCAGTGGGTCCTGTCCAGCCACCGAGCCTCTACTCATCCCTCTTCAGACACACACTCACACACACACACACACACACACACACACACACACAAATACACACATACGGTAATTTTCTTGCTCTTGGTTTAATAAGCACATTAAAGGACAGTAACTGTCCTGCATATAAGAGAGACTCCATCAATTAAAGCTCCCCTTGGCCTGATAAAACTCTCCACTGGCTTTTAAAAAGACGTGCCCGACTGGCTTGGGGCATTTCTCACACTTCATAACTCTCCGCAGTTGCCCGCTCTTCCCCAGGACCTTCCCAGGGTAATAACTGCCTTTCAGAAGGTTACTGTTTCCCTGTTCCATAAATGTGAAAGAGTTCAGTCTCCAACCAGAGTGCCCACTGGATACTCCAGTATTCCCGTTCCTTTTCAGAATTGCAGAAACACTTCTTATAGCTCAGGCTAAATTCGTAACAGATCACCTGCTTCTGAGAGTTAGACAGATGCCTCTACCTTGAGACAATCGATCTTCACTTTTCTCATAAGAATTTCCTCTGAGGAGACACGGTAGAAGAACCAGCAAAGCACGGAGCTTGGTTACCAGAGAGAATTGAATTTGATTTGTGAACAAATTATTTTGCCGTTCTGTGACTCTATTTACTGAATCAGTAAAATCGAAATAGTAGGATCTACCCAATAGGGTTATTACTAGCATAAAATAAGACAGTATGGGTAGGGGCTCCCGGGTGGCTCAGTCAGTTGAGTATCTGACTCTTGACTTCAGCTCAGGTCATATCTCACAGCTCACAGATTCGAGCCCCACCTTGGGCTCTGCACTGACAGCAAGGCACTCCCTCTCTTTCTCCCTCTCCCTCTCTCTCTTTCTCTCAAAATAAATAAATAAAGTTTAAAAAAAAACCAGAGAGAGAGCATGGTAAAAGCATCTGATATACAAGGGGTGTTTAATGACTATAACCAGGGGCGCCTGGGTGGCGCAGTCGGTTAAGCGTCCGACTTTAGCCAGGTCACGATCTCGCGGTCCGTGAGTTCGAGCCCCGCGTCAGGCTCTGGGCTGATGGCTCAGAGCCTGGAGCCTGTTTCCGATTCTGTGTCTCCCTCTCTCTCTGCCCCTCCCCCATTCATGCTCTGTCTCTCTCTGTCCCAAAAATAAATAAACGTTGAAAAAAAAAATTTAATGACTATAACCAAAGAAGATTGCAACCAGGCAGACTGTGTTTCTTGACAAACTGTGAGGTCTCAAGTCTCCAAAGGCAACCAAGGACAAAGTTCCCCCCAAAAGAGTTCAATAATGGTCTTCGCTATTTCCTTGCATTAGTAATAACTCATTAATACACCTGCAAGCTAGATGTTACCCTTCCTTGGGGATCAAATTACAAAGGCTACTTACCTATGGGGAAGTCCACATTTAATTCATAATTTATTAATGAAACCGGAATGTATTTTTTTTGTAGTTATTCATTTAACAGTTCTACTTCTCACCGGCGGCCATGTGTCCCTGCGTGGGCAGCAAAGTTCTCTGATTTAGTCTTCCTACCATAATTACACATGTCAGAGAAATACCATAAAGAACAAATGAGATAAATGTCCATACAACACTGTGCTTCTTTAATGTCATTTCCCCAGTAATTAAAATTGAAAGAAACATTAAAATCCTCCCTGCTTACCATCAGCTAGTGTTCGAGAAAAAAAAAAAGAGAGACAAACCGAAGAAAAGGAAAAACAACAACAACAAAAAAACAAACAAAAAAGTTAGCTGTAAAAGAAAGAAACCTTCATTATGAGTTTTATTGTTCCAACTACTGTAAACCGTGTAGGAATCGGAGCTGCAAAGCTACCCATTAAACTGTCTGCTCTTTCCTGTTTAAACAAGGCCCCTCTTGGGCTGGGGCCGCCTGAGCCTTCATGGGTCTGCATCCAGGAAGGAAGACGTTTCTACGGTAACCGCTGAGGCCTTCTCTGGAGGTTCTCTGGGAGAGGCCAGGGTCTGGTGCAAGTGACAAACCCCAGTTCCCTTGATAATGTACAGAAAGGTAGCAGCCCTGATGTCCAGGCGTGAGCAGAATGAGAGCATTCAGGCGTGAAATCCCTTTCAATCGGCTGTTTGTTCCCTCCCCCCCCCCCCACAACCCCGCCCCCAGTTGGAGAATTCACTTTGTGCAGCTCTTTTGAGAAATGGCCGACCGAGGCTCAGTGGTGTATAAATAATAAATATTCCAGAAGGAAAGATATTTGGGGGATTTGGGAAGGAGGCTAGTCGGCTTCCTTTTGTAATTTGGTTCAAGTTTTTAGAAGGCCTGAAAGCGTAAAAGATCATGGAGAATCAAGTAACAGATTGCAGCCCAAGAGCCTCATTTTATAAATGGGGAGAGAAGTCACGAGAAGGGGGTTGGGGGCGGGGGGGGGGGGGGAAGAGCAGTCAAAATCACAGAAGGAGGTGGTCAGTATCAAAACATATCCTAAGCGCCTGGTGAATAAGGCCTGCATTGTAGAATTGGGACCGTCACCATCCAGTGCGGTAAATAGTCACATGGGGAGCTGGACAAGAAGCGATGGGGATATAAAACAAAGAAGAAAGAGAGCTTGAGCTGAGACTCAAAGAATAAGTAGAAGTTGCTATCGTGTATTAGCATTACAATGTGCTAGGCACAGTATGGGCACTGTCACATTCATCTTCACAACATCCCTCTTTGGTGGGTATCATGACTAGCCATTTTTTTAAAGAGATAGAACAGGTTTAGGGGAGTCCCTGGCCCACACAGCTGGCAGATGACAGAGTCCGAATTCAAACCCGCATCAGTCTGATTCCTACACCCACGCTCTTTTTGTTGACCACCGATACGCTGCCTGCCATACGTAAGTGCAAGAGTCTAGGATGTGGGTGAGCTGGGGACCGTGTTCTTGGAAAAGCAAGAAACAGCACAGGCAAAAAGACAGAGGTACTGCGTATAATGTCTCCGCCTGGTATCTGACCAACTTTAAGTGGCACCGACGATCTCTCCCAGTCTTGTCTAGGCCTAAGGAAGCCTCAGCACTGCTTCTGAATTCTAAGAACCTGTTCTTGGCCATAGGGGGACCATCTGAGGCTTACCCAACAGTAAAATCCTGCACACAGTTGGTGGCCTGGATGTAGCCCCTACATCCCTCATGGAAGTCGGAGTAATAAAAGCCATAATGAACCATTCTCTCTTTTACAACTTACTTTTACAGCTCGTGGGGTTCGGGAGACTTTAATCATTTGGATCCCCCTTCATTCCAGATACTCAGAGTATAAAGAATTTCCAGCTCAGCTTCTTTCCATGGGGACATGTTGACCGTTGGTGCCTACAGCCAAAGTGGTTCCAGTTCAGTAAAAAGTTTTTCATGGAAAATCCGTGGCTGAGCTTGATGGAAAAATGGCCTGCTCGTTAGGGAGCTCCGCCAGTCCATGCCAAACGGAGTGAAAAATAAAGAAGGTTATCCAGATGTCAAGGCCAAACTGGCCACGTGTAGGTAGGAACTATCCAGGTTATAACAGCCACAACTGACTGCTTGGTCTGCAAAGAGCACTTTATATACAGAGTCTTATCCTCTTCGCGATCCTCTATGCCACTGCACAGATGAAGAAACTGAGTCTCAGAAAGACTTAGCTGATTGCCTAAGATCAGATAGGGAGAGTAATTGGCCACGCCAGGATTTCTACCCAGAACTCTGATCCCCCAAAGCTCTACAATTTCCACATCAACCTCAAATCATCAATCCAGCAGTCAGTTGGGATTATCATTTTTGCCACTATTTTGTGCTAGGTCCCAGTGGACGGTCCCATGCTCACCAGTGGAACCCAGGTTCCACTGGTTAAAACATACGACCACGCTTTAGCAGGCAAGTACCTTTTGTGCTGCAGGTGCTATGCTTGGTCCAGAGAGTTTAGAGATTGTTTCATTCTACAGGTTAGTCGATGAATATACACAAGGGACAACACTGTGAGAGGTGCTGATGCTAACGAGGTGAGCGAAAAGCAGAGACAGACCTTCACAAAAGACTCTCACGCTGTGAGGGGTGCCATGAGAAGCAGGACATGGAACCATGGGTGGATGAAATGGGGACACAAAGGAACACACCTTGTCATTAAAGTCAGAGAAAGAGTCCCTGAAGGAGTGATAAGTAGGCAAGATTGGGGTCATAGTTGGGGCAGGGGGAGAAGAGCTGGGGGAAACTGGTGCCAAAAAGGAGAGAAAGGGGGCGCCTGGGTGGCGCAGTCGGTTAAGCGTCCGATTTCAGCCAGGTCACGATCTCGCGGTCCGTGAGTTCGAGCCCCGCGTCAGGCTCTGGGCTGATGGCTCAGAGCCTGGAGCCTGTTTCCGATTCTGTGTCTCCCTCTCTCTGACCCTCCCCCATTCATGCTGTGTCTCTCTCTGTCCCAAAAATAAATAAACGTTGAAAAAAAAAAATTAAAAAAAAAAAAAAAAGGAGAGAAAGGGACAAGTAAAGCAGGCAACTACAAGAAAACGTGACTCAGGGCTATGATCAGAAAGGACGCCGCACTTGTGGGAATGGAAAGGACAGTAGCTCCTCTGCCTAAGGGGGAGTGATACCTGGGCTGAGAATTGAGGAATGCACCAGGATCCACCAGACGAAGGATTGTTTGATGATACATATGGAGAAACAGCACACACAGAGAGCCAGAAACAAGACAGCATGTGACACTCTTGGGAAACTGCAAGTGCTAGCATGTGTCATGGGACTAAGAGAACAAAGGAAGGGCCAAGATGGGGGTGGGGATGTTCCAGGAAGTGGCACTGGTAGCGAATAATGATCCTACTGGGGAACATCATTCTGATGGCAAACTCACAGCTCAGAGTTGATTTGTTCTCGTATTAACAGGGCCGCCGCCAGCATCATGCAAGGGAAGAGAAATGGCAAAGGGAAAAGGACTTGGAAAGGGAGCTAATGTTTATTGAGCACCTGCTAAGGGCCAGATACTTTCAGGCAGAACTCCATTCTGTGGATAAAGAAACTGAGGCACCAGAAGACGAAGTCATCTGGCCAAGGTCATACAGGAAACAGACAGGGAGCCAGCATTCATGCTACATTCTTCCGTGCTGACCTCTGAATCTGCCTCGTGACTCTATTTTCAAGGGCCTTCTAATCTGACCAGAATGTTACCCAAGTGGGTGATTAAGACTGGCAAACAATAATGGCATTAGTCAGGACACTTATCTGTAAACGACAAGAATCTAAATTCAACTAGCTTAGGTAAATGATGGATGGTAGGTATGTCAGGATTGAGGAAGTAAGGAAATGTTTAGCACTAGGGCATAAGAGGGTCAGGAAGCCACTGGGGCCTCAGGAACAAATAGACTCGCCAGAGCCCTCTGTCCCTCTTGTCTAACTTTCTACCCATGGGCTTTACTCTGTCTTACCACCCACCATAGTTCTTCCTCTCTGCAGCAGGAGTTTGGTTATCCATGGTTGTGGGGCCTCTAGCACTACAGAGGGACCCGCTGTTTCAATTTTTAAACTCAAGGAAAGATCTCTGATTGGCCCAGGGTGCATCAAATGTCCACCCAGGAATCGATCAGCTGCAACTAGGATCAGAAACATGGCTACTGGGGGTTCACGGTTGTGCACTGGGGGGTTATTCTCTGAAACTCTCTATGAATCAAGAAGCCACTCCAAAGAGTACCTACTAAATTAATAACAACATTTATCATTTATGGGAGATATAACACATGGCAGGCTCTGAGATGAGAAGGCACATTGTTCTATCTTCACCTCATTTGATTCCCACAACAACCATGAGAAGTAGTGACCTCCAATCTACGTATAAGGAAACCGAGGCTAAGAGAGGCCCACTGATTTTCCCAAAGTCCCACAGCTAGTAAGTGGTAGGGGTCGCATTCAAATCCTGAAACGACTCCAAAATCCTGCACTCAACTCCCACACTTAACTACCCTCTACTGCCTGTGACTGATGCCTTATGCGTTGGCCTCCTTGAAACTAAAGCGAGGTGTTCATAATCCAGAAGTCCTGGGATCCACCTATGCCACTGTCAAGCTGTGTGGCCTTGGACAAGACTCCTAATCTCTGTGCCTCCATTTTATCGTGTGCAAAGTGAGAGTAATAATTTGTGCTTGCCTACTTCTATGATCGCAAGATTAAGTGGGTCTGAAAGGGAGTTGCTTAGGAAAGAACTCCATTTTAACAAAAGTGAGCTATTATCATCAGTTTATATCTTATCATTCCAGTATGCCATGATTTTCAAACTTTCTCTATTTAAAGCAAACCTGTGCTTTGAAATACGAGTGTGTTTGTGAAGAGCCAATAGGCAGACCCAAATGTTTTAGGCTATATATATATATATATATATATATATATATATATATATAATTTATATTTATATATATAATACATAATTTATATTTTATATATTTTTATTTTATATATCATATATTATATCTTATATATCATATATATTTAAAATATATATATATTTTTTATTATATATATATATATATATATATATATTTTAGAACTCTATGTCGACAGAATTTAACTCAGGAAACAGAAATAGAGTTAATTGATCCTGGATCCAAATGTTGGGCTCTTCTTGCTTTTTTCAAAACAGACATAAACATTGCTCCTCTGGATTCATTCTGTGCTGACACCACCTGGTTTCTGCTTATTTTTTCATTTCACCCGCTTCAGGGATATCGAATTATAATTGGTTTCTGCTGAACTTTCTCATGCTGTGAAGTACTGATTAACAAAGAAAATGAAAGTTTTCTTTCATTTGGTCAACAAGTTCTGCCCTGCTGCAATGTCTCAGATGGCAGTCCTGTAAGGAATTAAGGCTCTGTGGAATAATCCCCATCCTTAGGAAATGCCTGCAAGGCTCTAACGGGAAGCCTCTGAAAGCCAACATTCTGTTGATGGCCCACTGGCCACAAATTTGCCCAAATGGGGGACCGTGGCATAATCCTCCGGCTCCTGAACCCACACATGTAATCACGCCCTCAGCCAGGTCCATCACCTGGATGGTCTCCAGTCTGCGTCCTCTTCTCTACTCTTGTCATACCTAAGCACAGACCTTCCCACCTCTGTTTAAACAGGCTCCTAACCAGCCCCTCACCTCCACACTGGTGCCAGAATGAGCTTCTTAAAACAAAGATCCAACCATCTCAGCCCTGCTGAGCACCTTCCTGTGACTCCCTATTCACTAGATAACAAAGCCCAGATTCCTGGTGTTCTCCACAATTTGATTTGTATATATCCTCCTGGAATCATCACATTGTACCACCACACCATCAGAATCCAGCCTACCCTGTCATCAGAGCAATGATACTACATTGCTGTCTTTTTTTTTTTTTTTTCAACGTTTATTTATTTTTGGGACAGAGAGAGACAGAGCATGAACGGGGAAGGGGCAGAGAGAGAGGGAGACACAGAATCGGAAACAGGCTCCAGGCTCTGAGCCATCAGCCCAGAGCCCGACGCGGGGCTCGAACTCACGGACCGCGAGATCGTGACCTGGCTGAAGTCGGACGCTTAACCGACTGCGCCACCCAGGCGCCCCTACATTGCTGTCTTTTATTGAGGGTCTAAGACATGCCTGATTCTCTGTAGCACTTTTGCACAAATTCTCAGAAAGCTGTGAGGTATTTTTATACCTTTTTTACACCGAGATTCAGGAAGCTCAGGAAGCTGCCCAAGATCACCCAGGTGGCAGAACAGAGACCCAAATCCAGGTTCACCTGACTCCCAGATGCTCTCCACTCTGCCCTGCGGATGTTATGAAATACTGGCAGTTCTCTGAATGGATCGTGTTCTTTCTACGCGATTTCTCTCCCCCCACCCCCACTTTCTTTGCTTGCTGGCTCACTGCTACCCATCCCCTAAGATTTGGCTCAAATATCACCCTGGGTGAAACTCTGAGACGCTGCAGGCAGAGAAAGAAAGAGACCCAGACGGGGAGGCAGGAAACCAACAAGTCCTCACTGTCTCACCTAAGCCTCCTTGTCTATAAAACGAGGGCAACAACCCACACCCTGCCTACCACCTGGAGTTTCGGGGAGGATCAAACGGGACTCTGCATTTGAAACCACTTTGCAAACTATCAAGCCCCATATAAATACAAGTTATTATTAATTGTTGTATTAATTAAATAATTAAATCCCAGCTATAATAATGAATCTAAGAAATTACTGTTAATGACTATTAATCAAAATGCATGTTGACGGTAATTATGCTAAGTAAAACTCTCAATAATCATGATAATTAGCCCTGATACTGAGAAGTGGCCCATGGGGTGTGGACTAGCATGAAACTGGAGTAAACATCGCAAATGAGAGCTGGCAAAAAGACGCAGATACAGGCAAATGAGCCAGACAAGCAGATTAGCCTGGCGCTCCTCGTCCCAGTTCCATGGTGTTGAGGTCAAAGGGAATGATAAACACCCACACCGCCTACCACGCTATCAGCTCCTGAGGTGCAACTGTCCATGAGGTTGTGGTGTGTGTATCTATCTCCCTGTGGGAATGCTTTCATACGAAGCTTCACCACGGTGAACTGCTCATGGGTCCATGGCCATGCCATTCCGTAACACCACCTACTCATCACATTGTCCATGCCTCCTGACAGACCCAAGGTCCTTCAGGTCCCAGTTCATGCAGGTTGTCTTCAGCGAAGTCTTCCTGGGATTTTTCTGGAACACCAGGAATCTCTCCCTCGTGCTTCTCCTCACCCTCTGTAGACCTCCACTCTGGAACGTACATCCCACTTCTACCACTTGCAAGTTGTGCTTCTTTGAGAAGTTCCTTAAGGGGCACCCGGGTGGCTCAGTCGGTTGAGCATCTGACTCTCGGCTCGGGCTCAAGTCATGAGCTCATGGTTCATGGGTTCGAGCCCCGGGTCAGGCTCTGCACTGGCAGCACGGAGCTTGCTTAGGATTCTGTCTCTTCCCTCTCTCTCCGTCCCTCCCGTCCTCTCTCTCTCCCAAAGTAAATAAACTTAAAAAAAAAAAAAGAAAAAGAAGTTAGTTCAAATGTGATTATGCTTCAGCTGCCTTACCTATTCAATGAGGACAATACAGCATGGACCATACAAGATTGTTTTCAGAATTCAGTAAGATACATAAGACTTCTGGAACAAGATTAGACACATAGCACTTGATCAACATTTATTATTATTATTATTTATTGTATATGTCTCTATATCTATTGCCCTGCCAGACTGTGAGCTCCTTCTTTTTGAGTCCCTATCTATACTTGCCACATCATAGTTGCTCTTTTCATTGTTGTTATTAAAATGGATATGGATGGGTGATATTCTAAAAAAAACGCTGTGACAAGAGTAAAGGTAGAGGAGCGGTGAAATCATTGACTATGGAATCAGATTTGGTTTAAATCGTGGCTCTTCTGCTTGCTTAGACATTGGCTTTGTGCAAGTCACTTCCCCTTTCTAGGACTCAGTTTCCTCATCTAGAAAATGGAACCAATAACCCTTTGCCCACTTCCTCACAAGGTCCATTGTGGGGTTAGAATAAGGACACAGATGTGAAACTGCTTTGTAAACCAAAAGGCACTAATCAAATGTAAGATACATTTCCTATTATTGGAACCATCTGGAAGTTGTTTGGACTTACAAATTGATAGAATCAGTCAACACCTACTTGGCTTACACAAAAAGTGGTTGTTAGGCTTGGGTACTTTTAAAAGCCCTTAACCCTATGCATATGGCAGGTCTTCTCCATATTCACCCCAATTTGAGAATTTTCAAGTTTCTTTCCCCAAAGACTAAGTAACGACAGGAATTAAAAATATAGCTAAGGCTAAAACTTCACTAAAGATTTTCAGTTTCTATTTCCCTTAAGGGAATTTCTAGAGCCCTGGCTAATAGCTAAGTTATTAAACACAGCTCAATTTACAGGGTTTCTGGAGGTGTCAGGAAGCTCAACCTCAGAGGTTACTTTAGGATAATAGGGAGTTTAGATTAAGATAGCTAGTAAATTTGGCAAAGACAGAACCACAGAGATGGCAAGAACACTGGACTGAAAGTCAGAAATCCTAAATTCTAACCTAGTTCTATAGCCTTCTAATTGGGATATCTTCTCTACCGGGGCTTTAGCTTTCTCAGTAAAATGTGGATACCATACCCCCCATTTCATTAGCCTTTCCCATACAACAAACCACCCTAAATGTAGTGACTTAAAACATCAAGACCTTGTTGATCACCATTATGTGCATTGGTTAGACAGATGCACTCAAGTAGTGTGAGCCCACTCATAGGGCAGCATTCAGCTGGTGGGTCAGTTGGGACCTGGGCCCAGGTAATGCAACTAAGTCTCTGAGTCCCTTTCTTTGTACAGGGTCTTTCAGACATAAGGAGCTAGACAGGGCAGGTGGTGGGGTGGGGGGAGCTTTTCTCCTGGCATGGCATTGTACAACCACAAAAGTAGAAACCATATGGACTCTCAAGGCATAGCTTCCCAGAGCGTCACTTCCTCCATATTCTACTGGGCAAAGCAAGTTATACAGTCAGTCAAGAATCATGAGTTGAGCAAAGAGAATCCACTATTTGATTAGAGGAAGGCAAAGTCAAATTACAAAAAGGGACCTGGTCACAGTGAGGCACGATTCATTGGAAGCCATTTTTGTACAATCTAACACACATGTGTCCTGCCCCTGGGGTTATTTACAAGCAGGTAAGTTGATATAATTACAGGCTCTTCATAAAAAGTGAAGTGTTAGGTCATACAGATGGAAGAGAATTTATTTTTTGTCCTAATATTTGTATTTGCGTTACTTAACTGGTGTCAAGATGATCTGGGTTAAGTTTTCAAATTTTGATTCTCTATTAGTTAAGAAAAGTGTATGAGAATATAAAGGAAAGAATCCCAGATGGATGATAGAATATCATCATTTTCCAGGGGTGCCTGGGTGACTCAGTCAATTAAGTGTCCGACTCTTGATTTGGGCTCAGGTCATGATTTCATGGTTCAGGGGATGGAGCCCCACATCGAGCTCTCTGCTGACAGCATGGAGCCTTCTTAGGATTCTCTCTCTCCCTCTTTCTCTGCCCCTCCCCTGCTCTTGCTTGCTGTCTCTCACTCTCTCCCAAAATAAATAAATATTAAAAAAAAAAAAAGAATATCCTCATTTTCCAACCTATAATGAATTAGTAGACGCAGGTTTTAAGTATAGTAGCTGCTAACATCACAAAACCCAAGACAACTAGGGATGCCTGCGTGGCTCAGTCAGTTAGGCATCTGACTTTGGCTCAGGTCATGATCTCACAGTCTGTGGGTTCAAGTCCCACATTGGGCTCTACGCTGACAGCTCAGAGGAGCCTGGAGCCTGCCTCGGATTCTGTATCTCCCTCTCTCTCTGCCCCTCCCCTGCTCATGCTCTGTCTCTGTCTCTCAAAAATAAATAAATGTTAAAAAAAAAAAGAAAGATAGAAAGAAAACAAGATAACTCGATATGATGTGACCCTGAGGAGGACTACTATATCAGCTGTGAAGTTCTCTTGCCAAAATAAAAAAAAAAATTGACCCTAAGTCTGATCAAGCTTCTAGGTACAACTTCTAATTTTCAGGAATGACAAAAGAAAAAGGAACATGTTAAACCATACTACAAAAGTGCAATCGGCAAAATCCAGACTGGGAAACACTATAGGAAAATAATCTCATTTTTCAATAAATACACTACAAGGGGATAAAAAAGAGGTTGAGAAGAAACACATACATCAAGAGAAACCAGTAACAATGTGTGGGACTTATCTGAGTTCAAATAAACTAAAAAAGTACGACATTATGAGACAACTGGAAATTTATAAACTGGGTAATTGATGACATGAAGGGATTAAAGCTAATTTTAGGTGTGAGCTGGTATTAGTATTACATCTTCTTAAAAGACTCCTTAGCTTTTAGAATACCTATGAAACCATTTACCTGGGAAATGATACTATAGCTGAGATTTGTCTTACAGAGTGGGAATAAGCGGATGAGGTTACAAATGAAGCAAGAATGCCCACAAGGTTACAACTGTGAAAGTTACATAGTGAGTACACGGGCATTCATCACACACTTCTGGCTACTTTAGATCTTTGAAATTCTCCATAGTAAATACATTTTTTTTAAGAGTGGGACAAGTAGGTGGACAGCGCTGGGTTCAAATAGCAGCCCCAGGTCTCCTCTCCTTAACTGTATGTCCTTGAAAAAGTAATTTCACTTCTCTGAGCTTCCATGTCCTTACCAATAAATAGGGATACTCTCCCCTCGTTAGTCTCCCATGAGGCCATGAGCGCCAAGCCAAATGAGCTCACAAATGCAGAAGTATTTGATAAACCATGAAGGGCTACCCACATGTAAGGAACTGTTTTTGTCACCGTCACTACTGACCTTGAAACTAATTTGGATCCGTTGGCACCTGCTGCCCCCTTAGTAACAGTAGCTCTTCACAGTTGGTCTGCTCCCATGAGAAATTAAGTGCAATGGGCTCAAAGAGCTCTTTGAGCTCTATGACCTGGTTCAAGGGTCTGATGATTATTTTTTAAAATCTCATCTCTTGTCTTTATCTCAAATCCAACTGGGGAGAATTTCTGCTTTGGGTCAACATGGAGTAAGAGACACTGGATTTATTCTCATCCATATGTTTTCATATGTAGTATATGTTTCATATGTACATATATGGTTTTCATATGTGTATATATATATACATACATATATGTGTATATATATACACACATATATATATACATATATATATGTATATATATATACATATATATGTGTGTGTGTGTATATATATATATATACATATATATATATATATAGGTTTTCAAGAGATGTGAGAAATAAACAAATTGAGTCCCACGATTTCCCAGTTGACTGCCTTGAAAGAGTTTTCAGACAAAAAAGGAATAAAAGACATTAAGATTAGAGAGTAAAATTGACTTTATTCACAGATGACACCATCATCTATGTAGAAAATCCTATAGACTTTACCAAAGAAAAGCTACTAGAAATGAGTGACTTTAGCAAAGATGTAGGGTACGAGATCAATAATACAAAGATCAATAGTATTTCTATATACTCGCAATGAAATATCAGAAATTAAAATCATAAAAAGATAAACACTTCCAACAGCATCAAAAACATAAAATTTTTAGGGATGAGTCTGAAAAAGCTGTGAAATACCTGCATACTGAGAACCGCAAAACACTGCTGAGCGATGTTAAAGGAGACCCAAATAAAGAGATTACCACAATCGTTAAGGCAGATGGCTCAGTATGAAGACGTCAATTCTCCCCAGATTAATGGACAGACTCAGCACTATCCCAATCAGAATCCCAGCAAAATTTTTTAGGTAAATTGGCAAACTGATTCTAAAATTCATATGAAAATGCGAAGATTAACCAAAAACAAGTTTTAAAAGGCAGAACAAAGTTGGAGGACTTCCACTATCCGATTTCAAGACTTATAAATTTACATTAACCAAAACAGTGATGTTGGCACAAAGACAGACACATAGACCGACGGTACAGAATAGAGTCCAAAGGTATAAGGACACAAACAATTATATGATTTTCAATACAAGTGCAAAGGGTATTTGGTCAAGAGCCGTCTTTTCAACAAATGGTGCTAGAATTAGATATGCATGAGCAAACAAAACAGAACAAAACATTCTTGAGTCCCTACTTTGTGTCATAAACAAGGATCCGCTCTAAATGAACCACAGACCTAAATGTGCCACCTGAAACTATAAAATTTCTAGAAGAAAAGAGGAGAAAACCTTTGTGAGCTTGAATCAGGGAAAGATTCCTTAGATCCAACACCACACAGCACAAAGATAAAAGAACAAAACAGACTGCTGACTGTAGGGGTCGCTCTGCTGGCAAAATAATCACCAGGCGGTCTTGGAGAAAAAGCAAAGCTTTTCATGACAATCCCTAGGTAAAATCTTTATAGCTCTCTAAAGAAAGCTAGATTCATGTGGGTTTTCTATTATTCCTCAGAAGCAGAAAGGCCATATCTGAAAAAAATAGCTCCTTTTAGTTCCTTTTTTTAGACCCAAATCCAGAACTTGTCTTTTTTGCGTTGGTTTTTGGCTTTTATCGCCACCAACCCTTCTCGTCCATCCTCTTTAGAATTCTTTCTCTGCCTTTTGAGAATTAAGAACTATTGTTCAGGCTTTGACAACTTCTTCTTACCTCCAGTATCCCTGCTCCAACCATTTTTATGTAACCAGCTCTGCAAGTACCACAGACAAGGTACTGAGTGTGTTTCGGTCTCAGAAGAGAACAAAGCGATGGGGCACCTGATCTCTAACGCCTTTTTCAGCTCAGATCTGCTCTTATTCTCAGATTTCCAGGAACAATGAATTAGCAGTAAAAGAGCGTGAATTACAACAAGGGTTACAGTCAACAAAGTACCTCTAGAATGCTGTTACACACACGCACGTACAAGATGTTTTTCCCCTCTACTCCCGGATTGTAACCACAAATAGGAGTGACCGCTTGCTATTACCCAGATCATTAATTCACTTGAATACAAGGCACACTGGAATGAAGCCACATTGGACTTAGACAGGTCTGGGGCGTCTTGTCAAATAGCCAATCATACATGCACTTAGCTCATGCCTTCATTCGTTCATTAAACTAATATTTCCTAAGCACTTACTATGCCCAGGTGCTCTGCAGGGTAATAAAGATACAGTGCTCCCATTCTGGCAAAGGAGACCCACAGAATGCTCCTCCCTGCAGTGCGTTTACACATGTCCCTTCTGTCTGGGATAGTCCTGTTCTTCTCCCTTCCCCTGGCCCACTCCTGGTTATTTCCTTGCATCCCTCTATTCCTTTCCTTCTTTGCCCTTGACATCATCGATGCCCACGTTATTCATCACTGTATTCTCAGCACACTTGGCACAGTCCCAGGAGAGAGCAGATGCTTAGTCAACACATACAAACTAATGGAATGAACAAAGAAACAGATCAAGGGGGCATAAATGGATGGGGAGAGGAGGGATTGAAATGTCCCCTGCAAGTGTTGGGTTTAGGTAAAGACTGCGGTAGGTGAAGGATGAAGACAGTAGGCAAGAAGGCGTCTCTTCTTCAGCCCATGATGTCGTATCCGGGAAATAGTCTCCTAACTGGTCTCAAAACTTCTGCTCTCTTCAACTTGACAGGCTGAGTTATTGTGCTATAAAGTCAGCTTACAACACGTCACTTAACGTCTCCAAAATGCAATGGACTCCCTAAGGAAAAACAGCCAAATTCTCCAGCATGGCGCCACCCTCTCCCCACAAAAGACCCGGCTTTCTACCATCTGTCTGTATCTGTATCCCCTCTAAATCACTTCACAAAGCAGTCACGATGACCTCCTCCCCACTGACCAAACACACCCTGCTCTTGCCGACTTCTACACTCATCCTGTCCTTCGTCTTCCCTCTGCCAAAGCTCTCATCTGATTCCAATGTAACTCCGATGCCCTCTTCTCTGTGGAAGCTTCCCTGGTGAGCCATCCTTCCTCCCCTGGATGCATCTCTCCTCCCTTCTGCTTCCACTCCACATGCTTCCACTTACTTGATGTGCAGAAGTCATTCTTCTTTTTTTTTTAATCTTATTTATTTTGAGAGAGAAAGAGACAGAGACAGAGCATGAGTCAGGGAGGAGCAGAGATAGGAAGAGAGAGAATCCCTAGCAAACTCCATACTGTCAGTGAAGAGCCCAACATGGGGCTCAAACCCAAGAACCGTGAGATCATGACCTGCGCTGAAATCAAAAGTTGGATGCTTAACCGACTGAGCCACCCAGGCACTCCAGAAGTCATTCTTCTTAATGTCATAGTTTATATCTACATATCTTTCAGCAGCTTATGAGCTCTGCTAGGTTACAAGCAGCCCAGAAGCTGCTCCTGACATGGTTTAAGTGCTCAGTAAATGTCTGCTGGATTACATGTCCCAAAGCATCTGCACAGGACATCCATTTCTACTGTCCCTTGCTTCCAGTAGTGGGTCACTAGGAAAGCATTGATATCGTCCTCTCAAAAACCAGACAGCAGCCTTCTCTCCAACTCTGATAGCTTATTTATGCATTGAATATTTACTGAACACTCACCATATTTTAGCCACTTTTCTAGGCACTGGGAATACAAAAAAAAAAAAAAAAAAAAAATCCTGGCCTTGACGGTGCTTATATTTAAGTGAATAGGAGACAAACAATAAATAAGTATAATACGAAGTACATCAAGTGGTGAAAATACTATGGAGAAACATAAAGCACAAAGGGGGACAGAGAATACATGGCATGCTGCAGGGCAGGGGTTCCAGCAAGGTCTCTAATAAAAGGTGACTTTGGAACAAAGACTCGAAATAAAAGAGTGAGGAGGTGGATGCCGGAGTACGGGGCATCCCAGGCAGAGGGAACATTCACACCACCAGATGCAACAGGAATGCCAACAATCCAGGTGAGAGAAAACCATCATTGGGGCACCTGGGTGGCTCAGTCGGCTGAGCATCTGACTTTGGCTCAGGTCATGATCTCACAGTTCATGGGTTCGAGCCCCACGTTGGGCTCTGTGCTGACAGCTCAGAGCCTGGAGCCTGCTTTGGATTCTGCGTCTCCCTTTCTCTCTGCCCTTCCCCTGCTCCCATTCTCTCTAAAGATCAGTTTAAAAAATAAATAAAAATAAACATTAAAAATTAAACAAACGATCATCTGCCCCAGAGTGACATGTTTAAGGATCAAGGCCAAGGCCAGTGTGGCTACAACACTGTGTACTTTGGGGGACAGTGGGAGCAGACAAGGTATGATGGGTATGAGTGTGCAGAGGCTGCAAGGTGCCTTAAGGACCTTCCCTCTGTGTGAGATGGGAAGCCACTGGAAGGTTTTGAACAACAAAAAGAGATCAACTGGCATGTGCTTTAAAAATGTAATTTAGTTGCAGTGTTGGAGCAGGCAGGAGGGGAACAAAAACAGAATCAGACAGGGACCCATTGGTGCAATACTCTCGACAAGAAATAATGGAGTTTCAGGACGGAGTGCTGGCTATCGTGGGTAAGAGGTGGACAAATTCTGGAGGTGTTTCGAAAGCCCTTGCAGGCGAGCTAAATGTGGAAGTAGAGGACATACAGAGAAGGCAGTATGATTTTTGGCCTGATCAACTAGATAGAACGGAGTTTTTTTCCAGTTTTATTGAGATGTAATTGTCATATAACATCGTGTAAGTTTACGGTGTACAACAGGATGATTTGGTACACATTACCTATCGAGAAGATTGCCATGATCGGATCACTTAACACCTCCATCACCTCCCACAATTACTTTTGTGTATCGGGAGAACATCGGAGATCTACCCTCTCAGCGACTTTCACGTATCTGATACGGTACTGTTAACTACAGTTGCCGGGATGTACACTGGATCCCCAGAACTTTCTCATCCTGTACCTGAAACTTTGGACGCTTTCACCACCATCTCCCCATTTCCCCCATCCCCAGGCCCTGGCAGCCACTTAGCATAATGCCATCAAAGCCCATCCGTGTTGCCACAAACGGCAGAATTTCATTCTTTCTCGTGGCTGAATAATATTCCATGCTGTATAAACATGTATATTTAATAGATGTATCACATCTTTCTCCATTCATCTGTAGATGGACATGTAGGTGGTCTCTATGCCTTGGCTACTGTGAATAACGCTGCAATGAACGTGGAGGTGCAGATAACTCTTCAAGAACCTGATTTCGTTTCCCTTGTATCTGTACCCAGAAGAGGAATTGCTGGCTTATATGGTAATTCTACGTATGATTTTTTTGAGGAACTTCCACACTGTCTTCTGTAGAGGCTGTATCAATTTACATTCCTACCCATAACGTACAAGTGTTCCTTTTTTCCCACATCCTTGCCAACACTTGCTGTTTTCTGTTTTGGTTTTGGTTTTTTTGATAGTACTAACCATTCTAATGAGTGTGCAGTGGTATCTTATTGTGTAAGGCTACAGAAGAAATTGATCTTATGTGAGAATTGAGGGGGGGATTCGGGAGCTCAGCCATGGGAAACTAACGTCTGACATTTTTATCATCCAGCTGAGAGGTTAAATTGAGAGTTAAGAAAAACGCTCTGGATTTCACTGAAGAAGTCAGAGCCGGAAACATAAATTCAGGACAGGTCAACACCATGATAGCATTTCAATTGTTGGGCGAAATAACATGTGGACACACAACTGACCATCAGTTTCAACAATGTACAAACTGGTGATCTGGACAAGAAAAGTTTTTGTGAGTGATGGAGTGAAAGCGTGTTTGGGGGAACATTCTAGAGAGAAGTGGAGGAGTGGAGCTCATGACAGAATGTAGACGGAGCTGCCATTTGTCTTTGTTTAGCGTCGCAATCCCAGTCTGCACTTGCAGACCAGTGTTATATCCAGTTAAACGTGTCCCAGTCTGGATGATAAATTATATAACAATTCTAAGTACAGACAACTCTGTCTAGCTATCTATCAACATACTCAACCTGTTTGTCCATATAACAGTGCACTTCTTCCTGTTTGACTTCCGAGAAGTCACATGGCTCCCAGTCCAAAGAGCCAAGGCCTGGAGGACTCTCCCTAGGATGATCATTTTTAGTGGTGGCAACACAGTAGAATCATCTAGAAACTAGGGCCCTACCCTCAATAATTTTAATTCATTCCACCTGAAGTAAAGCCTGGGCCTGTTTTTCCTCTAGGAGATTCTAATGTGTGGCCAAGGAGCGGAGCCACTACCCTGATTAATGAAGAAGCAAGCAGCGAGTGGCTCTGATAAGGTTATCATACACCAGTCTTTAGAAATCTGTCCAGAATCCTCCTTCCTGCTCATCCTCTGCTCAATGCTCTGGTTCATATAGTCATTTTCTCTACCTTGGGCTATGCTATTGGCATTGCTCTCCAGATAGTTTCTTTGCCCCTGAGCTAGCCATCTCCAGTCCATTTTCTCTCATATGAACAACTTATTCCTCTCAACAGACTCTGTCCTTCCTTTAGACATCTGATGTCGTTTGACGGACTTGAGGTTAACGTTCAAATTTCTTAAAATGTCATTCGAAGTCACATCAGTGCTCAAGAGTTGCACCGTGAATGAGGAAGGAATAAATGGGCTCAGACCACCAGGGTAAACAGAGGCGTGAACAGAGGATGAGTGACAGAACCGAGCAACATGGGCTTGAATGGGGGGCTTTCAAAGTCCCCCCAGAACTTGAGCAATCTACGATAGTAAGGAATTTCTGATTCGACACAAAGTCTGAGGCACATTGTGCTCATGCAAACCTTACCTGGAGATGAGCTGGGGTACAGGGAGGAGGGGAAAGTAGGGAGTGAGATCCCTCATCTCTCACTCGTCCCCACCCCGCCATTACCTATATCCCAGTCGCGCTTGCATTGGTGGTTCAGTGGTAGAATTGTCGCCTGCCAGTCGCACAGAGAAATTACACTTGTTCCCCAAACAAGTCGCCCTCTCTCGCCTCCAGGCTTCAGCACATATTATATCCTCCTCCTGGATTGCTCTTTATCTCCCTTCCGCAACGAATTAATTTACACTCATCCCTTAGACCCTGGCTGCATGATAAGTCCCGCTGGCAAGGTTTCCCTGACACCTGTCACCCCCTTCCCCACCGCCTCTACCAAGCCTGGATCGAGGGCCTTTTCCACACCTTCCCTCAGCACACCAATGGTCACTGTACATGTCTATCTTCCCAGCTAGGCTGCAGGGACCACATCTATCAGTTCAAAGCTTAATAACTCCTGGTTGAATAAACACTACTATGAATTCCATCTAAAGGGTTAGGGGAAATACCTAACATAAGCCCCCCCAAAATCACAGGTGCACAACTCTCCTCTGACATGTGAAGCCCCAAGGATGGCACACCTAACCTGGGCCTTGTTTTGCCTGGCCCCCATGGGTGGACACGTGCTTCACTTTGGCCCTGGTGCCTGCGACGTATGATTCATGCTGAAAGCACATCTGAAACTCTCATCTTTATAGCTCTTTTCTGAGAAAATTACCCAATCTGGCCGTCCTTCTGGCCCCACTCGACAGATCACAATAAGCCAGGCCAGATGGGAGGGGGGGAATGAACTCCACCATCAAATTGTCCAACGCCTGAAAAATGTTGGCTTTGGAATGATGCAGGCCCTCTCTTGTGCACTGACTAGAAACGGAGAAGGTGTGCCCTGCCAGGCCAAGGCAGTGAGGTCTCTGTGTTCCTGGCAGAGGCCCCCAAGCCAGCTCTGTCTCCACAGCAGAGCTCCCTGCCAGGTGGGGCGTCACAGCTGCGGAATCAGAGACGTTGTGCAAGAAGAGAAAGAAGTGTCCAACTCAGCGAAAGGACTCTTGGAGAGCAAGCTTGGGGGAGAGTGGGAGTCCCGAGCGAGGCCAAGAATCATGAAATCAAGTCCACGTGGCAAGAGCTAAGGATCTTAGCCGCAGCAAGGTCTAGAGGGAAGCGAACGAGCAAACGTCAGGGGGGAGAATGAGCGTGGTCAGAACACACAAGGAATTCCAGTGTTTCCTTACAGCCTGCTGTTTGTTGCAGAACTTTCTACGGAGTCAGGTTGTGTATTAATTTATTCACCAGGCATTTATGGGGGCCTTTGGACTTAGCTCACTTGATGTGCACAACTACCCTTGCTTCTATTATTATGGCCATTTTAGAAATGAGGAAATTAAATTTCAGTGAGGCTCACAAGTGATCAAAGTGGGCTTTATGCCCAGGGCTTGTCTGATCCAAAGCCCCTGTTCTGGCTTGGAGCCCATCCCGAACCCCCTCGTGGGCTGAACGACCCTGAGCAAAGGCATTCTCTCTTACCTCATCTATAAAACGAGGGTGCTGTAACCACTGACACCATCTGTATAAAACAATTTGGTCACCCACAGGCATCATGCAAATCTGAGTTGCATGTATTTGTTTATTTGCCTGCTTGTTTCTTTATATTTTTTTTTTCATTCTGCAACAAAGCCTACATAAGACCACACACAGTAAAATAACACCGTCCAGTAACGTGAAGACCAGTGCAGATGTACAAAAGAGATTAGTTTCTCCGCCTGATAAATCTTCACAGAGAAAGACTTCGCAGGCACAAATAAAACCCAAGGAATCCAATCTCACATTCATAAAATCATTCATTCAACAAACCCTTCCTAAGCCGCCGCATTGGGCCAAACCCGAGTGCAGCATATAAATCATGAATAAAACACAGTCCCTGCCCTCAAGGATCTCAGAGCCTAGAAGAGAAAACAGAGTAATAAACAGGCCACTTTACAAGAGTGCCCAGCACTACAGGAAAGAAAAACACAGCAAACTGCAAGTTTGGGGAGTGACGGAAGGGCACCTAACCCGAGAAAGCCCTCCTGGAGGCAGGAACTTGTGATTTTCCGCCCCGCCCCCTCCCCGAACGAACTGGATTCTGGGGGTGAAAGAAGAGTGGGGAGGAGTGGGTGTGTGAGTTGGCAGGTCTCTCGAACTGCAAATAATTGGCCTGGCTGAGGCTTAAAGGTGTAGGGGAGAGTGGGCTACGTATGACGAAGTTCCTCAAGCTACGAGAACTCCCCTCACTGTGCTCACGAGTGTCCCCATATCCAGAGCCCAGTGAGACATCAGAGAGTCTTCCAGAGCCTCCGAGGGCCCTGTGCCTCACTCAGATCCATTAGCTTCTCTAGCCGCTCCTACAGGTAGGCCTTAACGACCTCGTAGCTACGCCACATCTCACTTCCCCTACAAGCAAAGACAGGCAGCCCAAAGCTGCCTAGATTATGCCCATTCCCCTTAGCTAAATGCTTCAAGCCCTAAGTTAGACCGGCCCACCTTCAAAGCCTGGCATAGCCACTTACTCGCTGTACAAACTGGGCAAGTAATTAACCTTCTTGTGCCTGTTTCCTCGTCTGTAAGGAGGGGTGACAGCATCTACCGCATGAGGTTTGTGTGAAAATTCAATGAGATAATACAGGGGCGCCTGGGGGGCTCAGTCGGTTAAGCGTCCGACTTCGGCTCAGGGCATGATCTCACGGTTCGTGAGTTCGAGCCCCGTGTCGGGCTCTGCACCGACAGCTGGGAGCCCGGAGCCTGCTTCGGATCCTGTGCCTCCCTCTCTCTCTGCCCCTACCCCACTCGCTCACGTGCTCTCGCTGTCTCTCTCTCAAAAAATAAACGTTAAAAATGAAAAAAAATATAAAAGAGATAATACAAAGAACAGAGAGCCGCGCCTCACACACAGCAATGACGCAACGTTAACTATCATTGTGATAATGACCCAAAGCATCAACTTCTACAATTCCAGCCACTTTATTTTTAACTTCAATTATTTCCAGGGACGGGGGCGGGGGGGGGGGGGAGATATGGATGAAGAGTGAGAGTGAGAAGAAAACACAAGAATCACTGATTAACATAGGGAAAAAACACAAAAACCCACACCATAAAGTCTCACACGGCCGCGATGGTCGAGTTTCAAGTTTGACGTCCAGTTTCCTGGCAGCCAAAGCAAAAAGGAGAACCAATTCATAATTACTTTCCCAGAACAGAACTTCTGAAAGAATTCCTCCCTCTGGCTTCACACAGGAGGCGCTACGTGAGGAAGCGCACAATATTCGCAGGGCTGTGTGGACCAGTCTGCTCGGGCCGCCATCACAAAGCACCAGAGACCGGGGGGCTTGAACGACGGACACTTAATTCTCTCACAGAATATTCTCGTCACGGCCTTATTCTGGAGGCTGGAAGTCAGAGATCAAGGTGTCGGCAGGATTGTTTTTTCTGAGCCCTCTCTCCTGGGCTTCTGTAGACAGCCTCCTGGCTGCGACTTCACACGGTCCTCCCTCTGTGTATATCTGGGTCCTAATCTCTTCTTATCAGGACAGCAGTCATAATGGATTATAGCCTACCTGTAGGACCTCATTTCACCTGGATTATCTCCTTCAAGGCCCTATCTCCAAAGACAGCTACGTTCTGAAGTTCTGGAGGTTAGGACTTCGACACAGGAACTGAAAGGGGACACAGTTCACCCCATAACAGTGTCTCTGCCTCAAAGGCAATGAAGACATAACCCCGCCTGATTTTGCACAAGATACCCTGAGGATGCTTCCACTGCACTCCTGATGGCTCAGCTTGATTCCAGAAGAGAACCCAGAGCATCCAGGGAGGTGAAAAAGTCATTTACATTCCAAAGATCTTTTGGGAAGATCACATCCCTCAGGCAGTGCTGGGAGGTGAAGGTGGGGCAAGAGACATGGTGCCCCTGCTTCTCCTGGTGAGCCTGGAGTGCATTCAGTCTGAGGTATTGGCAGAGGCTCTCAAAGGTAGTGTTATTTTGAGGCAGGTTGCTCTAACAGTAATGTACGGCTAAGACAAAACAGGGAAAGCAGTTAAGAAAGGGCTGTAACTACCCAGGGTCAAAGACGCAGATCTAAAACTGGCTTCACAGAGGCCACGGTTAAGAACACGGTGTCTGCAGCCCAACTGTGGCAATTCAAAGTCCCGCTCTACCATTTACTGTTTGTGGGATCTTGAGCAAGTTATCAAGCTCCTTTGTTCCTTGGTGTTTCCCCCTTTGTAACGTGGGAATCAAAATAGTACCTAATCCCACAGAGTCGGCACATGGATCGAATGAGAGTAGTGTGATCAACCCTACATGATATACATGTGGGGTGGGCCGGTGGGGATTCAGGAAGGCTTTCCGGTAGAGGTTACCTCTGAGCCACCTCAAATAAAGGAGGAGTTGGTCAAATGTATCTGAACAGAGAGGAACTTCCCGCCTTAGGGAACAGCCTTACAAAGGCACCTGCATCCTGTTCAGAAAGCCATGCCGTCACTATGGATGGCCACAAGTATGCCCTCCTCCTCTCCTTTCAAGCACAGGTTAGGACAGCATTGCCCCGCCTTTATCCTGAAGGAAAGTCAATGGATCTTATGACACGGTTCAGATTTAACAAGCCATCCCGGAGGCAGGGATAGCAAATGGGGGGCTGGTGCAACACGCAGGCAACGAGGCCTGGTACAGGGGACCAGAAAGGCAGCCGTGCTGGTCTCCATTGACCTGCATACAGAGCAATTTGTCTGACTCCATGCAGAAGGGGAGTTTGTGGTCCAGCCAGTGAGGGAACCATCAGCCTGGCCTCGTGTGATCTGCCGTGGCTTTAGTTTCATCTTGTAGCTACTGGCTGTGAGGAATTATTCCACAGATCCATCAGGGTAGAAGGCTTTGCCCCAATGAAGTATTTTGGATCCATTTCAAGGTCATTTTCACATTTCAAGGAAATTTTCCTCTTGTTTTTCTTCCAGCCCAGGCCAGACTTCAAAACCTCCAGCTTTTCAAAGCACTCCAGCTGGGGTGGGGATTTTTCCCTCCTGTATTTTTTTTCCTCCACAAATGATAGGCCATAAAAGAAGAGACAAAGAGGAAAAGCCAGTGATTGTTGGGATAAGTCTGCACCATCCACACAGAAGAGATCTGGGGCTGGGGTGGATAGGGAAAGCCACGCAAAATAGATGGGTGATGATGTGAAGCCACCACATCAAACTCCGTTCCACGGATCTGAGCTATCGTATTTTGAGAATCCCAGTGTTCATCTTCTTAAGCGTAGGAGAAGATCACCACCATAAAAGAGCTCCGTAGGAACTGTGTTGGCAAAATGACAGTAATAGCCACGAGAGAGGTTTGTTCAAAACCCACTCTGAAGATTAAGAGGTACAAACTTCCAGTTACATCGTAATAACATCCAGTCATATTACTTCCGGTAACGTTGCAATAACTTTGCACAGAGACAGACAGTAAGTACACACTCACTTAACCATGGTGAGCATCTTACAGCATATTTAATTGTGGAATCACTATGTTGCACACCTGAAATTAATATGCTCTTGTATGCCAACTACACTTCAACTAAAATAGAAAGAGTACAAGTTAAAAAAATAATTACCTCGAGGCTTTTAAGATGTTTGTACACCAGGGGCGCCTGGGTGGCGCAGTCGGCTAAGCGTCTGACTTCAGCCAGGTCACGATCTCGCGGTCCGTGAGTTCGAGCCCCGTGTCAGGCTCTGGGCTGATGGCTCAGAACCTGGAGCCTGTTTCCGATTCTGTGTCTCCCTCTCTCTCTGCCCCTCCCCCATTCATGCTCTGTCTCTCTCTGTCCCAAAAAAAAAAAAATAAATAAACGTTGAAAAAAAAAAAAAAGATGTTTGTACACCATAATTTCTTTCATGGTGATTTTCATATTATTTCATCAGCTTTGGCCGAGAGCAAGTCACAGTGATATGGAGGCAGAGCTCGTACACAGGCGCGACGACATCAGGAATTATTTAAAAAAAAAATTTTTTTTTTAACGTTTATTTATTTTTGAGACAGAGAGAGACAGAGCATGAACGGGGGAGGGGCAGAGAGAGGGAGACACAGAATCTGAAACAGGCTCCAGGCTCTGAGCTGTCAGCACAGAGCCCGACGGGGGCTCGAACTCACGGACCGTGAGATCATGACCTGAGCCGAAGTCGGCAGCTTAACCGACTGAGCCACCCAGGCGCCCCAGGAATTATTTAATTTCTATGTAATGAAGTAGAACTCAGACCAAGTTGAAGTTCTACCACTTGCTATGTGATCTTGGGCAAATCCGACAACTTTCTGAGCCTTGGTTTCCTCCTCTGTACATTGAGGACAATGATCCCTACCACCCAGGATGGTTGTGACGATTCAGTGGGAAAACTGGCATATTAACCGATGTTCCATAAATCTCAGTTATTTCCGCGAAGAAAGAAATACATGGATTTGGAGCCAATGAACATAGGATAAAGATCCAGTTCTGGCATCTCCCAATCACGTGGTGTTGGACACATGTCATTTGTCTATATTCCATGGAATAGGGGGACAGTACTTTCCCAAATTAAACAGCATGACGTACTTGACGTTCAACATAGTCTTTATCCTCTAGAAAGCAGTCTGAAGTGTTGCCTTGCGTTGGAGTTGTAACCTAAGTGAGACCAAGGTGAAGAAGCAACGGCGAAGTGAGCGGAAAAAACATACAGGGGCTCCTGGGTGGCTCAGTCGGTAAAGCGTCCAACTTCAGCTCAGGTCACGATCGCACAGTTTGTGAGTTCAAGCACCGTGTCAGACTCTGTGCTGACAGCTCAGAGCCTGGGGCCTGCTTCAGATCCTGTGTCTCCCTCTCTCTGTGTTCCTCTCCTGCTTGCTTTCTCTCTCTCTCTCTCTCTCTCTCTCTCTCTCTCTCTCTCTCAAAAATAAACATTAAAAACTTTTTAATTAAAAAGAAGAAATACGAAAACTAATGTAATGTGTAGACTCCTCACTCTTTGTGAGGAGTGGCAAAGAGACGTTCATCCTGCAAAGGCATGTTCATTCCTTCAGTGGATAGGACTTTCTAGAAGGTTTTCAAGCAGACACTGCCATTCGGCACTCCTTAGGAGGAGAAGACATAGTGTCTGCCTTGTTCCTCCTGGTCTCCCCGCCCCATTGATCAAGGTTGACCCCATGGGGAGCCAGTTTCCCACACCTGAGTGGAATCGCTTGGCCCCTGAAGAGCTGATCAGGAAGCCTTTCAACTATCTCAGTGGAAAGGTGGCTCTGTGTGGTCCAAGCAAGCCCAGGCCCTGTGAGCCCAGACAGCTCACAGAGCTCGGTCACCACAGTGGCCTCAGAACACCCCATGCAGTGCTCCACCCTTGGGCGGGGGGGGAAGTGGCATCCATAGCACAGACCACGAGTAAGATTCCAATTTTTTAAAAGACGCTTTAAAAACTTCAATGTGACCTGTCCGTTTTAGAAACCAGCAATCGGAGACCCAGCAAAGGAAACGGACTTCCCCAAGTCACACAGCTGCCATTGGCCAAGTCCCTTAGACCTGCTCCTCAGATTCTAATACGTTGGTCAATCTACTTGCCAGTCTGGTTACGAAGGAGATTCTGATCCAGGATGTCTGAGCCGAGATGGGGGTTTGTGGACCACTTTTCGAATAGCAAGGCTTTCAACCTCCACGGTCTCCTTGGAAATCCGGACTAAGCACCATATAAAATGAGCCTTGGCATACTTCCTTCTTTCATCTACCACCTCAATTCAGATTGGTCTTCCTTAACCATCACTTGCACCTGATTCTATCCTGCTTCGGAACTTCTGGTGACTTCACCTCTTATTTTCTCAGTGCTGTCCTTGCTGCCTTGGCCCCGCAAGATGACTTCATACTTCTCTCTTCTTTCTTGGCTAAGATTTTGGCTACCCCAGACAGGCCCACTTAAGCATATCACTATGCTGCCTCAAGTTGCGTTGAGTAAATGCTCTCCCTCTATAACTTGGATCCTCCAGCCCCAGTGCACTCCTCCGGGCCAACGCCTCCAACAGGCTCCACCAGCTTCTGTTGTGTGAAAACCACACTGCAGAGATCCCAAATCCTTCATGCAGTTTCTGCTATACCATCCAGCCTTAACTGAAGGGGACTGGTAGGGCATGAAAATATCTTTGTGCTGGAACGCGTGCTTGTTTCCAAACAAACAGAGCTTATGGCCAAACAGGAATACTCTGCTTTCCTAAAAATCACAACCAAAATAGACTCACTTTCCTGTTGACCCTACGTATGAATCGGATTATGCTCCAGAGTGACTGATTTGCTGAATGAGTAACCATAAGCAGATCCAAAATATCTATTAGAGCCTACAATCTTCAACAGCATAGCATAGAGAACAAAATGGCCTAGAGTTAGTCAGCAAAGGAGAAACTGAGTCCTCATAGGGTTGGCCTAAGGGTTAAATTTTCCCACCACATAAGCACCAGCAAACGTTAGCCAGCATTGTATCAGCTGAAACTCTACCCCTTTTACTCACACCCAACAAAGTATATTGGAATGCAAGCAAATGAGAGCGAAAAGAGAAAATAAGTCTTAATAAACTTAAGAAGAATGAAGTCATAAGAAGCATGGTTTCCTACCACAACAGAATATGTTATGGATATAGCAGGTAAACATTTGGGCTAATTGTATCAGGAACCGAGAATTTGAGTATGTGCGAAAAAAAGATACGAGTATCAATCCAATAAGGTTAAACTCTAAAACAGTACATTTGGATTGGAAATGATTAGCTTAATCTGTGATTTTTCTCAAGGTAAATATTGTCCAGTTATGTCCACTAAAAGGGGCTAGAAGCAAACACAACCTCACAGCAGTGAGCATCCCTGGCACCCAAATTGTGGCTTATAAACATCAGTCCCCTCCTAAACAAACAGGGATTCCTCCAAGAAATGGATGATGTTTAAGACCCAGAGCAAAAAATTTCCAGGGGCTTCTTGTACCAGAAGGTACGAAAGCTATCAAGGACCACTGATGGTTTGATAAAAGGACTGGTGGCCAAAAAAAGTTGGCTGCAATGTACTGAAACACACTGCATTTAAAAACCCACGTGTTCGGGGCCCCTGGGTGGCTCAGTCGGATAAGCGTCTGACTTCGGCTCGGGTCACGATCTCATGGTCCATGAGTTCGAGCCCCGTGTCGGGCTCTGTGCTGACAGCTAGGAGCCTGGAGCCTGCTTCGGATTCTGTGTCTCCCTCTCTCTCTCTGCTCCTCCCCCGTTCATGCTCTGTCTCTCTCTGTCTCAAAAATAAACAAACATTAAAAAAAAAACTCACGTGTTCATTATGATATCAACAGGAAAATGAATAAATAACTTCAACATCCTCCACGTTCACCCTTAGTGGTCACTAGGCACCAGCTTGTAACTGAAATCCAGCAACGAACGAACGAATGAACGAAAGGAAGGAAGGAAGGAAGGGAGAGAGAGAGAGAGAGAGAGAGAGAGAGAGAGAGAGAGAAAGAAAGAAAGAAAGAAAGAAAGAAAGAAAGAAAGAAAGAAAGAAAGAAAGAAAGAAGAAACATTTATCCTACCTTTTTTCAAAGAAAAATGTTTCAGGATAATCAGATATTCACAATTTGTGAGCATAATGGATCCTTACAGAGTAATTCCAGCCCATAAACGTGAAAGGATGATGGAATTTTAAGAATTGCCACTCTTCAACTCCTAATGAGATAATTCATTCAGGCAAAGATTATCTGTAGATGAAACCATTAGACAAAAGGTCAAAGGGACATTTTAGAATGGAGGTAGCAGGGTATCACCATCTGAAACCCTAGACCAAATTAGCATCATTAACAGTGTTCAGACTTCACTCGACTTCTTATGTGAAGCACAAAGCAGGTGGCACCAACCATGAAATACTCTTGCAAGAAAACTTGGGCTTGAATTCCATCAAGGCGTTAGAACTAACTTCTAGTTTTACTGTAAACAGAAGGAGAAATCAACTAAATGACACCATGATGAAGCAAATATAGACACATGCAGAATGTGGGACTTTCTGTAAGACCTGGTTCTTCAATAAGAAAATGGTATAAAAAGGGAGGGGTCAGAGAAACGGGGAGTGGAGAGGCTGTTCTAGATTGAAGACAAGAGGTTCAAGAAACACAACCAATGGCAACAGGTGTCGATCTGATTTTGATCCTGATTTAAACAAAAATAGTAACATCCCATTCTTGAGATAAATGGAGAAATTGGAGTATGACACCAAGGCATCAGAGTGAATTCTTTTAGGTATGATGATAACCTTATGGTTAGCTAGAAAATGTCCATATTCCTAAAAGATGTATCCTCAACTATTCATGAATGAAATGACATATGAGATCTGGGATTCAAAGAGACAACACTTGAGTAGGGTTTGGGTGGGAGGAGATGGTGAAGCAAGACAGGCAAAATCCTGAGATATAGATATATCTAGATAGATAGATAGATAAGATATTGGAGTTTATTAAACTATGTTACGTTAGAGTAGTAGTAGGTAGCATAACCTCACCATGTTGGTGTTGTTTGAAAGCTTTTGTAATAAAAGTACTTTCAAATAACATAGGAAAATCTTAAATCAGACTTAATACACGTTGTTAAAAATCATTTACAAACTTTGATTTTTTTTTTATGAACAGCAAAAACTACCCCGTTGTACCACCCACCACCACGCCAAGCGAGGCATCAACGCTTGTTAACCGCTAATGTGCGTGCTCCCTCCCTGCACAACCTGGTTTGAATCAAACGGGTGTACTCATTTGTCACCCGCCAGACTGTGGCTTGGAAGCAAGAGTTGTGTCTTACTGAAGTATGAACCCCAGCACTGGCATATACACAGTGCTCAGAGTAGATGCACTTAATATGTGAATGTTCAGAAGAATCAACCAGAGACTGTTTAAAATGCTGACACCTGGGCATTAACCCACAACTTCTGATGCAGAGTCGGTGTGGGTTCTGGGGAATCTTCATTTTTACGAAATTTTCCAGTGATTCTTATGCACATTTTTCAAGCCCACACCTTGAGAGACATTCACTTGTCTGGACCTTATTATTAAGCAGCCATGTAGGACTCAGGGGAGCTGAGGAATAAGTAAAGCCAATAGACAAATGGATGGCAGACAGCTATACTCCTCAGTTTCAGAGGCTCTGATTTCTGAGGTTTAAATAATGAGAAGGACTGATTACTAAACGCAAAGGAATACAGGGCAGCTTCCAATGCGGCATTTGATTTCAATTCTATTTTTACTTAAATGGAAACTTCTGCAGGAGTCGAAAGCAAAGCTTCTTGATTGCAGACAGCGCAGCCATGGATAAATGTAAATCCTAGCTTTCTAGACAGCTTTGTGAGAGGGATAAGGAGCACACGGCACTAACTAGCGTGATTGTACAAGGCATGTGCTTATAATAAGACTTAAACGAACACGGGCTTCCTCTGAGTCCAATTATAAAATTTCTCATTCTCTCCCATCAGCCCCACAAGAGTCTGCTTGAATCAGCCAGCTCACTGGCTAGAGCAATATTGTTTCCATACAATTCCTTATCCCATGCCGCCATACTGTTTCCATACAATTCCTTATCCCATGCCGCCATACTGTCAGTGGTGGGTAGTTCATTGCCTCATGAACCTAGAATTGCCCACCACTAGAGTTCAAGTAGAGAACAGACAAATGGTCACTGAATGATCCTTCTGCCAAAGAGATCCCACTCAGGGTCTTCAGGAGAAAGGCCCAAGATTCCTGGGAACTCTGTTTCCCAGTTGCCCCCTTGTTCCTCCCTGTGTCCATGATTAGCAAATGTTCTGCTTCTGCATTTTGGCTCTTCTCCCACGTCTCTGCCTGACCAGGTCCCGCTCATCTACTGAGCCACAGCCCAAGGATCAGCTGTGTGGGGAAGGTTCCTCTGACTCCAGGGTGATATGGAAAGTCCCTCCTCTGTTCTCTTATAAGCAGCCTGACCTTACCTCCATCCTAATATAATCAACAATTACATTTTGTTTTCTCTGCCTCATCTGTGTGAACTGTATCTCACTCTGTTGTATTCCAGGTATCTTGCACAAACTTGACACGTTATAGACACTCAAACACACTCAATACAACTAACTGAATGAATTAATGAATAAGCTCTTTACCCGCAAGTCTGAGTTACTCCACTAGCCTATTCAAGTGAAGTATGTCCTCAAGTTGAAATACTAGAAACATTTTCAGGAATTTTTAAAATATCAGAGAGTTAGAGAAAAGCCATAAGACATGAAATGGATAGAAGTGTTTGTTTCTCAAAAAGCAATTGAAGGTGAATTTAAAAAATCAGGGACAGGCTGATGTGCAACTGATCACTACCAAATTTAGGAGCATTTGAAAAGGGAAGAAGTGATCACTGGGATATAAATAGCGTTTCAAATCATAAATCCTGACAAATTCTCTGCCATTCGAGCATTTGGCAAATCTTATATAATGTCCACGTGAAAAGAGAAAAACATTAGCTGGAAGATAATGCCATTTAGACAAATTTACACCTGATCAAATTCACGTATTAATGAATGTTTCAAGATTTGTCCGGAGGGAGAGTGCTGTCCTCATTTCTTTGCCTTTCCTGTTTGACAAGTGTAGAAATTACTTGATAAAGATTCATAAGATAAGCTTATTAAATACATTCATCCATCCAATGGAAAATCGTTGAGCACTTACTTTGTTCTTCCCCTTGAGAAGGTCACTGCACAGTAAATAGCTCATTATACTATATGATGTGATAGATGCTATCGCAGATTCTGAAGCAGGAGGTCAAGAGGCTGACCTAGAAATCACTACTGTTAAGAAGAGCTCCAGATAATCTTTGTTGTCACCAGACAAGATTTGGGAAACCACGGCAGACAACACAATCAAGTTTAAAAATATCTCGATCCAAAAGTGAATGCATGTAATTAAGGTAAAAAAAAAAAAATAACAACAACACTTTAGAATACCTCCACTGGCAGAAACAATGGATTGAAAACTAGGAGACATGTAATGAGTAGTGATATTAAAATATGCAAAACTTGGGCCTAACCAATTAAACAACAATAATGTATGCGATCTGGTGTGACGGGTCTGTTAAAAGGCAGGCATATCCCCACACTCTGTAACTTACTATCTTTACTACAGTAGGAGATAAAAATAGAGTATGACCACGGCAATACAATTTCTTTTTTGAGGTGCAGTGTCCTCATCCATGCAGTGGACATAATAATAGGGCCCGCCACAAAGATCTCCGGGGATGGAGATCCTACATTTATCAGATATACGAATGACTGCCATATTCTCGTGATAGGCTCTGGATAGGCGTGGTTAAGCACTTTGCACTGTGCTTAGCACGTAGTAGATGTAGTAGATGCACCCGAAACCTGGCAGCTACTCTTATCATTACAAGCCCAATTATGCTGATCCTGGTTATCCAACCTGCATCTAGAAAGAGAATGGCACCTGCTTTTTAAGGCTCACCGATGGGAGGGTCTGTGCTGGATTACTGTAGTTAGCACATTGTAAATCTCTGCAGAGCTCTTCCCTTATCGAGTGTCATTGAGAGTTCCTGCCTCTCAGGATGATGTCCCTGCTCAACTCCTTAGGGGAATCAAGTGTTTCGAAATCAAGTCACGATTAGTGCCTGCCTAGCTAGACCAGCTTTCACTGAAATGCCTCACGTCTGAACTTCTAAGCATTGTTAGCCCGTAACACACAATCTCGCACTGAATTTCATCCTCTTGGAGTAGAAAGAACGATCAAGATTATTTTAAAAGGCATGCGTTAAGAGCCTGGGCTTTTTGGAGTCAGTCCTGTACTCAAACTCTTACCTGTCTGACCTTGGGAAAGTTATTTTGATGCCTAAGTTCAATGCAGCCGTGAAGACTTAATGCGATTATGTACCCAGCAGGAACTCATGAGCTGGTTGTTAGAAAGTCCTCCGGGTACGGAGCCAAAATTCTCCTTCCTCTCACTCTGTTCTTCCCAGTGTTCTAAAATCTGCCCTCTGAAGGTACGTAAAATCAGTGTACCTCCTATCTTTCCCTGGAAAATCTCTTTAGTTAGTTGAAGAAAGCAATGATGTCTCCCCAGGGTGACCGACTACCCTGGTTTGTCCAGGACTCAAGGGTTCCCTAGGATATAGGACTTTTAGTGCTAACATTGGTAAAGTTCCCGGCAAACCAAGATGAATGGTCCCCCTCCCCTCCTCCCTGTTCTTCCCCAGCCGGAATATCCCCATGGTCTCCAACCATTGCTTTTGTGACACATGTGTGGTCCCCGTATCATCCTATTATCCCTCCCCATAGGCATTCATTGTTTTTTTTTTTTTTTTTTTGTAATATCCCTCCCTAGAATTTGCCACAAACCAAGAGTGGGACTCATGAGTCATGGTCACATATGATTTTAATGTGCCCAAGTAGTGCCAAATTATCTCCAGAAGGACTACACAAATCTATGCCCTCACCAGCAGTGCATAAGGGTTTCTGATAACACTTGATATTACATAGCTAAAATAATTTTGCCAACCTAGTTATGATGCCAAAGTAAAAAGCACATTTTTTAGTGTCCCACTACCCTGTAGGAGCTGATTGAACTTGATTTCCTACAATTTTTTCTGGTGTTTCTGACATGGGCTGCTGCCAAACTAATTCTCCTCAAACCAGTATTTCTATGTTATATATAAACTTAAGTTCTGGACTTGACATTTATCACTGTAAAATTTTACTTTAACAGTATTAGCCCAGTGCTCTGGTCTATGAAGATTACTCTAAAATCTTTATTCTGTTGTCTAGTTTTTAATCACCCCTTTTAACTTTGGGAGAATAAAAGGAAAGGAAAAGAATGTTAATTCTCTGGGATGCCTGGGTGGCTCAGTTGGTTAAGCACCTGACTCCTGATTTCAGCTCAGGTCATGATCTCACGGATCGCGAGTACGAGCCCTGCATCAGGCTCCAAGCTGACGGTGCAAAGCCTGCTTAGGATTCTCTCTCTCTCTTTCTCTCTCTGTCTCTCTCTCTCTCAATCTGCCCCTCACCCACTTGCATACATACTCTCTTTTTCTCTCTCAAAATAAATAAAACTTTAAAAAAGAGTGTTGATTTTTTGTTTTACACACGGGAAACTGAAGCTCAAAGAAGCTAAGTTAACTTGCTCAAAGCCTTCCAGGGATAAGTGGGAGAGGCATGCTTTGAACCAGGTATGTCTGCAGTCAAAGCTTTTCACACACAGGATTATATCATGCTTTGCACAATCACACACAGGCGATATCTGAGGACTAATCCAGTTTAAAACACTATTTTTGGAGCACCTGGGGAGCTCAGTTGGTTAAGCATCTGACTTTGACTCAGGTCATGATCTCATGGTTCATGAGTTCAAGCCCCACATCAGGCTCTGTGCTGTCTCTGCTTCAGCACAGAGCCTGCTTCGGATCCTCTGTCCCCATCTCTCTCTGTCCGTCCCCCACTCATGCTCTCAGTCTCTCAAAAAAACTTTTTTAAAAACTAAAAAATAAACCTAGGCACTGTGGTTCCAGAACCCACTCTCTTGGCCCTTATACACATTAACTGGCATGAGAAGAAACAGGAACGCAAACATACAATACGGTGTGGTTTACCTTAGTTTAGACATTTGACAAAGGCACAAAAGGAACACGGAGGAAGAAGTACCTGACTCGGCTGGGAGAGTCACAGAAGGTTTTCAGGGGGCATGATTGGCCGAACTGACTCTTGAAGAAGGAGCAGAGTTTTCCAGGTGTAAGAAGTGAGGAGAGAATTTCAAGCAGAGAGGAAAGTGACAGCTAACGCAGGGGAGGAAGGAAACGGCATCTTTCTCCTGAAAGCATGATGATACCCTCTTCCCCCAAATATCAATGGAAGGATGCCTTCTGTAAAAATAAGTCTGGATCTTAGACATCATCTTTGCAGTAAATTTTTATTTTACTCTTAAAGAGAAAAAAAAAATCAGCTGGCTATCACCAATCAATCCGTGTTATAGCTAGGATTAATGGTGTTTCCCAAAATTCTCTGATAAGAATTGTCTGGGGCTCATATTAAAAACACAGCTTCCCGGGCCTCCTGGAGGTTCTTATCCAATGGGTCTGAGATGAAGCCAGGAACCAGCAATGGTTAAGAAGTACCCCCACGAGATTCTCATTATCAGAGACGTCTGGCAAACACTGGGTGAGCCTGGGTGCTGAAGTTCAGGGCCCCTCCCACCAATCTGCAGAGGAGGCTGACTCCCGCATAGAGATCAGCCTTCTGGTCAGTTAACAATTAAATCATATGAACCACTGCCCTGGATAACTCCAAGATAGAGTCCGTTAAAACATGTGACTTGTGGGGTCGACAACCTTGTAGCACATTTCTCTTTATGGACCCAGTAACTGACACTTTCCCTACACTCTCCCACCCAATCCCCTCCACCTTCCTGCAAGATAGATGCATTGCTACCTTGTACAGATTTGGAAACCAAAACTCAAGTCTGGAAACATGGAAAAGGTCGTGCAGTGTATAGTGAGTAGCCAACTTGCAATCTCAAACCAAATGCATTCTGAGTCCATGCTCTTCCCAGTCTCCGGACTTCTGGAAGGGTCTATGGTAGAGCCTGTCCTCAGAGAGAGTCAGTCCATACAAATGGGAAGCCATAGTTGAAAGCAAGCCTGACTCAGGATCTTGCCATCTTAGGTTGACCCTCCACTGACCTCTACTTCCCCACCCCACCTGCTTCATATCAAAAAAGCTACCCTGTTTTCTCCTCAACACTCTGCTGCAATTTTCCACCCCTGAATTATTTGTGGCTATAACAAGCAAGGCCACGCCACGCCTGGCATTAAAAAAAAAAAAAAAGCACGAGCCTTCATTCCTGAGGTAATGAGACCTTTTTTTCCGAGTTCCTTCCTCCAAAGTTCATGAACTTAATAAAAAATAAAATAAGACGGGCTCTATTACCGCCCAGACCTCTGCTGCAGGAAGCCAGGGCTGATGGGGTAAAGGCAGTGCCTGAATAAAAAAGAAAACGTATTCACAGATCAGCTCCATCTTCACTGACCAAATCCACAGAAAACCACAGTGAGAGGCACCGCAGCCCACATCTGAGCTTCCTGATACACTGCAGGTAATACCCAGGGCTCAAGGGCAAAGTGGATCTGGGTACAGAGATGTTTACAGCATTTTCTTCCCCTTGGATGTAGCGCTTTGGAGACCCAACCCTTCAAAGTGATCGGGGACTTGCATCTGTCCAATCCCTACGTGTCACAACCACCCAGAATAGTGTGAAATACCCAGGAAACGAGCAGGAATTGGCCCACACTCTGACCTCACTGGCCTCTTATTCGTCAATGCCAGTGGCCATTGACACATGCTTGTGGAGATACCCAGTCGTGGCCCACAGTGGCCCTGTCATCATTCCAATGGCTCCCCCTCTGAGACTTTTTAAGTTTACGTTTTAGAGAGACAGAGACCGCCCAAGCAGGGGAGGGGCAGAGAGAGAGCAAGAGACAGAATCCCAAGCAGGCTCTGTACCTGCAGTGTGGAGCCAGACACGGGGCTCGAACTCAGGAACCTCAAGATCATGAATGAACTGGGCGAAACCGAGAGTCGGACGCTTAATGGACTGGGCGCCCCAGGCACTGCAGCCCTCTGAGACTCTTAAAGTCCACTACCCTTCCGGCAGCTTCTCAGCTCTGGCAGCTCGCTCACACAACCACTGCCCTATGGCCCCACTGGACCCTCCGGGAATTTGACGTGACTGTCCATCGGTCACCTGCTAGCATTCACACACCTATTCAACAGACACCTTCTGAGTGCCAGTCATGACCCTGGTATGAGAGCTTCACCATGAATAAGACCCATCCCTGCTTTCACAGACCAACCTCAGCCCCTTCCCGGCCAGCCTAGACCGTCCTCTCACCAGCCTAGAGACCCTTCATCTGCCCCACCCAGTGGCTCACCCTCGCGATTCTGACTGCCAAACTGCTGAGAAGTTTGCCTCACGACTGGAAAAGAATTAGCACGCTCTGTCTTCACTGCACTTTCCGCCAGGCTGCAAGGAGGCAAGTGGAAGAAACAGAATGTAGAAGCCCTAATATGCTGTGTAACACCACTAGGTGTTCGACAGATGCGACCACCCCCCACCCAGCCTTTTGAAGTCTGACAGGCCTCTTAATTGAACTTGAATTCCAGCAGGGCATTGAACCACTGGGTGCTCTGAGCCACAGCCCCCTCCTCGGTAAGCTGCAGGCAGTAACGTAACAAACTCGGAAGGTTATAGAGGGGATTTAGAAACAAATATGTCAACAGCCCGTTGGTTCCACTGGGCCCTCCCTAAATGAAAGTGGTCTGTTTGGGCTTAGATCCTGTCCTATTGCCTAAGTTCTTAGGAGGTTTTCTGGTCAGCAGCTTCACCCTGTTGGACCCGAGGAGCTCAGCTTGATGACAGGTTTAAGACCTGCAAGGCAGCTAGGACCCGTGTCCCCGCCTCCTCATTCCCAGCTAAGACCATTGGGAAGATTGTGGAGAGATGTGGAAAACTATCAGGAGCCCCTGATGCCCGGGGTGGGGAAGGGGGAGCAAGGGCTGTGCAAGGGAAATGTAACATTTCGGTGCCTGGAGCTCCACGCTCCCAGGCACCCGGGACCCCCATCCCAGATGTGGTGGGCAGTGAGGAGGAGGAGTGTGTTGCATTTCCTATGAATTAAGCCATCAGGCCCACAGAACAATGTCGTCATTGATGGGGAAAGGTCGCTGCAATTCCAAGGACACTTCAGGCCTTTCACTGGGCTGAGACAGAGATGCTTAATATTAATCCTACGTAATATGAGTCTCTGAAAACCCACTTTCTAAGGGGCCTACTGGCAGCTTCAATTGACCATTCATTGTGATTCAGTGCATCCTCAAGGAAGTGGTGTGGAAGGGGGAGACTCATTTGTTTTAATCTATGATCCAAAGCTCCCCCCAAAATCTATTAGCACAGGCCATTCTGATTCTTGGGGGAGAAATGCTCTGCTCTCATGGAGACTTACTTAATCTGGGGTGGGAGGGACCACCTCCGAGCACAGTGAAATCAATGTTCTTTCATTTATTAAACATACCATCGGTGGGGTGCCGAATGTTTAACGCCCAGACTACTTCTGCTGCCCTGCTGATGGTGACTTTGGATCCGGGGCCATCTCTTCACGCTCCCACTTTACACGGGTGCTTTAGGGGTCATTCGTGTATGTGACAAACACTTAATGAGCACATCCCCTAACCCAGGCACTGTGGTGAGGGATGAAATAGCAAATAAAACAGCGCCATTCTCTCCCTGCACGCAGTTTATTGACTAACTAGAAAGTCAGACCGTGACTTTTATTACAACGAAGCGGGATGAGTGAGGGTTGTGCCAGGGGACCTTCAGGACCCTGTGAGGACACAACAGGCAGTCCAACCTGTAAGAGATATTTGAAGAGGGTCTTTGGAGAAACTGCCTTTTCAGCCGGGACTGAGCAGAAGGCTGAGTTAACCTAAGGAGGTGGCAGCAGGAAACAAGGGACCCACAAGGAGAGGACTGTAACTGGGCTGCGGGGAATGAGGCGTGAAAGAGGTAAGCCCGGGCCAGCTGATGGAGCCACAGCCAGCTGATGGAGGGGAAGGCTGCCCTCATCCCTCCCTTCCAGCTAGCTAGGGTGCACACAATTTCCAGACGTTCTTTGGCTCCATGCTTGGAAACCAACAGTCCTCGGTGAGACCCCGGTTCCAACCCAGCTTTCAGAGTCCCAGGGGAGCCAACGCCTTCCAGGGTCCCACTTGTCAGGGAGGGGAACTGAGGCCACACCCACTTGTGTCTCCAGGGTCTGAATCCTGGGAGCGAAGAATCATTGTGAATTAGGGAGATGAAGGTGGTCTCCTGAGTGACGCTGGTGACATAGTGTTTCAGAAATGGCAAGGGACGGCCTCATTCCTCTACTCCTCTTCTGTATCTTTTCTGGCAAGAGAAGTGACCTTCAGGAGAGTGAGGCGCACCGTAAGTGACCTCTGTTTGCCCCTAATTGAGTCCTCGTCTTCTGCTTTGGATTAAACTCTGTCCCAGTACTGAGAATTTCTGCAGATGAAGTTTTTTTTTTTTTTAACGTTTATTTATTTTTGAGACAGAGAGAGACAAAGCATGAACGGGGGAGGGGCAGAGAGAGAGGGAGACACAGAATCGGAAGCAGGCTCCAGGCTCTGGGCCATCAGCCCAGAGCCCGACGCGGGGCTCGAACTCACAGCCCGTGCGATCGTGACCTGAGCCGAAGTCGGACACCCAACCGACTGAGCCACCCAGGCGCCCCTCTGCAGGTGAAGTTTTGAGGAAACATAAAGAGCAAGAGAAGAGCTGAGGGATAGGAGTTTGACCAACATTATGTTTATTTTCAACAACAAGAGTAGACACAGGAAACTTCACTGATGACCTCGACACTGACACCAAGCCATGATGGAGATGAGGTGATCAAGAGGGAAACCTCAGGACATCTGAGAGGGAAGAGGTGGTGACCAGGAGAACAAGGTCACTCACCTGGCTGCCTTTTTGTGGACAGTTTAGTGAAAGCCCACAGTTTCTCTGAGATTTGACCAAACACAGGCCAAACCCTTCTTTGGCAATTTCTTAATACACATTCAACAAACAGAGTCAAGGCCAGAGTGTAATGAGGGCACAGGAGAGAGTCACCTACCCCAGCCTGTGGCAAGTCTGGAAGGCTTCCTGGAGGAGGGATACCTGAGCAGATACCTGAGGATACCTGAGACAGAAGCATGTAGTACAGCATGGTCTGAACTCTGGAGCCAGACTGCCTGGGGTCAAAGTAAGCCCTGCCAATTACTAGCTACGTGACCCAGCGCAAGTTCCCCTAACCTTACTGTGCCTCAGTTTCCTCACCCACAAAAGAAGAATAATAGTACTTAGTTCACAAGCTTGATGCGAGAATTCTCATAAAGAGTTAACATATGCAAAGTGCCCAGAACAGCACCTAGTATGTACTAAGTATTGCATACATGTGAGCTGTGATTAGGGAGATGCATGGTTAATTTTTTTTAATTAACAGACTTTCTAAGCAGTTTTAGGTTTCAAGAAAAACTGAGCAGGAAGTACAGAGAGTTCCCACACTCCCCTCCCCTCCACACACAATTTTCCCTATGATTAGCATCTTGCACTAGGGTGACCCATTTCGTACATACCGGCATATTGTTAACTGAAGTCCACAATTTACACGAACGCACCGTGTTGTACATTCTACAGGTTTTGACAAACGCATAATGTCATGTACCGGCCATTATTACATCATACAGAATAGTTCCACTGCCCTAAAAATCCTCTGTGCTCTGCCTAGTTGTGCCTCCCCCGACTTCCTACCCTCTGGCAACCACTGATCTTTCTACCACCTCGGTAATCGTACCTTTTCCAGAATGTCATACAGTTGTCAAACTGCACGTAGACTTCTCAGACTGGCTTCTCTCACTTAGCAGCAGGCATTTGAGTTTCCCCCATGTCTTTTCCTTGGCCGTGTCTCAATCAAGGGTCGGTATGTTCACACCGAGTTGAGTGATGATAGTCAAAGGAAGCTGAATAAAGCCTCTTTACCTGGTCACTCCGTAGAAAATTCTGCAAATCTTTGCCTTCGGACCTCTGCTATTTCATCCTCCAGTGAAGTCCCACCACGACTCTAGTCAAGTGACCCCTTTAAAATACAAATGTTCCGGGGCGCCTGGGGGGCTCAGTTAAGCGGCTGACTTCGGCTCAGGTCATGATCTCGCGGCCCGTGAGTTTGAGTCCCGCGTCGGGCTCTGGGCTGATGGCTCAGAGCCTGGAGCCTGTTTCAGATTCTGTGTCTCCCTCTCTCTCTGACCCTCCCCCGTTCATGCTCTGTCTCTCTCTGTCTCAAAAATAAATAAACATTAAAAAAAAATTTTTTTTTAAATACAAATGTTCCTAGGAGATCACATTTTAGATATGACCTAGACCCATAGCATTTTTTCAGCTGGAAGAAGCCTCAGCATCAGCTGTTACCAAACGCTTATTGTAGGGAGGAAATCAGAAAGGGAGAAGGCTTGCCGAAGAGTACACAGTCATAGCCAAGGGACACATCACTCATGCCATGTTACTTGTCACCCGAATGCAGGTGTGGATAGGTGCAGTAACCGCACACCCCGACCAAAAAACTAAAACTCCAAGTTCAAAAAAAGATCTTTTGAATTTCATCCATGAACATATACATCATTTAATGATGTCATGTATAAAAACCCCTTATCACTAATAAGAACATTAAAGTAAATCAGAACTATTCCTTTACTAATCTATGCAAAACAATTTGTCAGAGGTGCAGATATGCAGGTGAAAATAATGCAAACTTGCAGAAAGTAGGCATAAGCCCCTGAGGCAATCAAGGAAGACTTCCCGAAAGAAGTGACATTTGATCAGGCCCTGAAGGATAAGCAGATAGAGGTGAGAAAGAACCCACAATGAAGTGAACCTGCGATGAGGAAAGGGTATGATGTTTATCTAGAAGAGTGGGCAGTTCCACCTGGCTAAGAAGAGGGCATCCTGGGGTGTGGCAGACATGAGGCTGGACACTCCCGGGTACAGTGTCAGGGTGACTCCAGGCTACAAACAGCCTGGGCTGGGAAGTGTCATCTCATCTTGAAACTGACTCCCCATTTCACCACTGTTCCCAGGGCCCCGGCTGCTCCTCTAGGTTAAGTGTTGAGAACCACTCCCTGAACACTTGCTAAAAGGCAATCTCCAGCAGAATCTGGAGAACTCAAGGACTCCCTGCTTCCTCCCTGTGGCCTTGGCTGCTGGGTGTCCTCATTGTGCCCCCAAGGAACAAGTTTCCTTGTTCCTGAAGGGCAGACAATAGAATTCTTCCCAGGGAGACTTCTCAGGAATGAGACGTCCAGGGCAGCCTTAATTAAGCCTTGGGGCGGGGGGTGGGCTTTCCTTCCAGGAAATCTAGTTTGCTGACAACTTGCCTCCCCCCCCCACCCCCACCTGCCCTACACTTACAGCTCTGGCTTTCTCTGCAGTGCAGCACCCTCCCAGGCAGCCTTCACAACACGGATGGGCCTGAAGAGACTTTGCATGTTCAAGTCCAGACTCCCGGGAATCGGGGCCCTTGTTGAACCAGCCTCCCCAAGCCTGTCGCCGGGAGGAAGGCTCTGGGTCTGCAGAACCCTGTGCAAATAAACACGGAGTCAGCACGCAAATGTCTTGTCAAAGGGGAGTCAGGAGTGTGGTTGACCGGGTGGGGCTCCTGGGAAAGGGAGGGCTGTTGGGGCTGATTTCCCACCAGTCCTTTCAGTAACTGTCTCCCTCCTGACCGACTGCCTCCCCATCTCTGTGGATGAGCAAGCACGCAGGAACACACACACCACACACACACACACACACACACACGTACACACAACCACACACACAACACACACAACATGCATCACACATACACACAGCCACACACAACATACACACAACATACACACAACACGCATGACACACAACACATGACATACGCACAACACACAGGACACACAACCACACACACAACACACACAACATGCATCACACATACACACAGCCACACACAACACACACACAACACACAACATACAACACGCATGACACACAACACACAACATATGACATATGCACGACACACATGACACACAACCACACACAACACACAACATGCATCACACATACAGCCACACACAGCATACACACAACACACACGACACACAACACACAACAATGACACACAACATACACACAACATGCACATGATACACAACCACATGCACAACACACACGACACACACGACACATGCCACACAACACACACACAACACATATACACTATACACAATGCACAACACACATATATCACAACGTACACCATCCACACACCGCACAAACACACATACAACACACACTATACACAACACACAACACACACCATACACATATCTCACACACACACACACACACACACACACACACCCCACAGGTGGCCTTCTTGATCCCTGCTCTCACACCCTATGCCGCTCCCCACTGCCAATCGTCCCCGGTCCCCCGCTGCCCCGTTAATTCTTACACCATCACGCACCTCAACACCATGGTGCCACAGTGGGCACGGAGTGCGGAGGACAAGGGCTCTCAAACCAGAAGGACCCGGGTCGTATGGCAGCCACATGACTTATCTATGTACCAGCCCCCCTTCCTCACCTGCAACCTGACAGAAAGAAAAAGAAAGGATTAAAGGATCGAAGATACATAAAGGACCGAGAAGAGTAGCTGGCACACAGTATAATCTCACGTTATTTCCCTTCCGCTGCCTCCCTTAACCTGATGGATACTCCTAATACCTAGTCTCTCAGTCACAGAGCTCCCAGTCTCCAAGTGACACACAGCCTATGCTCCTCTCTTCCACGCACATTCCAGAGACTACACTTCCCAGCCTGCCTTGCATCCGCGCGTGATCCTGCAGCAAACCGTAAGTGACGGAGAGGAGTACAATTCTCGGGTCACTTCCTTAAAAGAGAAACTAAGTTGCTCTCCGTAGCTTCTTTTGCTCTAGTCTGGCGGCCCTGGACCTCTCATCTCCGCGTTGTGATAGGAGACAGAAACGAGCTCCTATCTTATCTAAGTCCTCTTGCTGGAGAGTCTTTGTTGTAGCAACACACGTACCCTTTCACCTGCTAACACAATTCACTTCAGGTGTGGCTTGATCCAGCAGTTTCCAACCGTGTCACCACGGATCTGGTAGTTCCTTTCGTTGTCTCTGATCTGCTTCCAATGGTGTCTTATTCTCAGACTCTACGTGCCCCCTCCCATAACTGGTCCCTACGCCCCCACCCCACCCTAACCCCAGCCCTAAAATAGCTTCAGGAGCTCCCCCGAGCCGAACAAAAATTGCTTCAACAAATACACATTTCAAATTCTCACACAACACAGTCTAGAGAAGAGAGATGTTTTCTTCTGTCAGCATTGAAAAGGGCAAGAGGGACACCACATGAAGACAGAAAGATAAGCTAGCAAACTTACGTGACCTGAGGGTATTCATTTTCTTCTTTGAACACCTTGCTTAATGTTTACCTAGAGCCATTGCATGTGGATTCACACCCAGCACAACGGACGCTAATGGTCACAGGCTGTGCTTCCAGTCCTCTTAGGTTTCTATTGTGGGAGGCAAGCACCTACTTCCCACAATGTCCAGTCAAGATACACACACAATGGAGGACACAAATTCCCCAAAATGAAATTAAGTACTGTTAGGAAGTAGAAATCAATACTGGGAAGCTAAACAATAGTAAATGTCCACTCCATCACCTGTATGCTGAAACTATCCAAACTGCTAACTCCAGCAGGAACCCTCTCCTGTGGCTCAGACAGGGCCAGCACTGGAGAGAGGCAGGCAAGGAACCTAGGGTGCACAGTTTAAGGACACACTCTCAAGTGCTGACCCTGCCTCTGCAGGGCACTGAGAGTGAGTGCCTCCTGAAATTTTGCTCTGTTTGGGCCACCTGTGCCTTCCTTTACGTCTTGACTCTTGACCCTCGGGCCTGTGGACTTGTCATCCATTCTCCAAAATATTCCACGGGCTTCTCAAGTTCAGCATGATTAAGATAGATCCCATCCCCTTCCATCATCTAACCTTGTCCCCCCCCCCCCCCCCCGTGCTCCCAATATCAGGGAATATAATACTACCGCCTACCACTGTCTGGCTGTTCAATCCAGAATCCTGAAACTCATCTTTGATGTTACCCTCTCTTCACGTCCCTCCAGTCTACCAACAAGCCCTAACCACTCAACCTCAGACATATCTCCAGAATCCATCTACTTCTCAACCCCACCACCGTATGGACCCTAGCTATGCTACCATTATGTTTCCACCAGACATTACCCAACAGCCCCCTACCCAGGCTTCCCATTTCCCAGCCTGCTTTGCCCTGATCCTTTTTTTTTTTTTTTTTTTTTTTTGCCATAATCAGAACGGTCTTTCCTAGGGGCATCTGGGTGGCTCCGTCGGTTAAGCATCCAACTCTTGACTTCCACTCAGGTCATGATCTCAAGGTTCGTGGATCCGAGCTCCACGTGGGGCTCCAAGCTGACAATGCAAGGCCTGCTTGGGATTCTCTGTCTCCCTCTCTCTCTGCCCCTCCCCTGCTCACGCTCTGTATCTCTGCCTCTCTCAAAATAAATAAAGAATGAAAAAAACATTTTAAAAAAAAGTCCTAAGGCTCGATCTTAAAAAAAAAAAGGAATCGTCTTTCCTAACTTGGCTTACAATGTAGTCCTCTATAATCTGGTCCCATCAACTTCTCCAGTCTTAGTTATTATAACCAGTCATCCCTTGCACTCCCACCATCCAATAGCTATATTGTCTGCCCTTAGTTCCTCAACCTCCCCATGCTTCCAGCCCTTCTTAACATGCTCTTCTCCACTCCCCCACCTCCCCCACAACTTACTTATTCTTTGAGTACTAGGATAAATCTCATTTTCCCTAAACGGCCTTTCTGACCATTAAACTAGATGAGCCTCCTTCTCTGTTCCCATAACACACAGTTCTACTTTTGAAACACTCATCAGATTTTTTTTTTTTTTATACTTGTTTACTATCTGCCTTCCCTTCTTGGCTATAAGCTCCTTGAGTTGCTTGTCGTAAATTGGATGAATGTTTGAAGAAAGAATCAACCCTGCAAATCCCCAAATTACCACTGTGCCAATGCCTTTGCTTATTCAGCTCTCACCTTCTAAGTTCCCATAAGGTGCTGAGTCTTTGGTAGGTCTTAAAGCTGCAGCGACTAAGGAAGCATGATCCCCGCCTTTAGGGCGCTCAGACTCTAGTTCTGCTAGTGAAGAGCCCAAGCTTTAAAGGCAGAAGCCTTGGTTCCCTCACCTGCAAAATGGGGCTATCTGCTAAAGCAGATATCTCTGGTGGATAAATGTTTCAGCTGCCCACTTTTCTAGGAGACAGAACTGAACCTTCATTGCCTACTGCAGAGACCTCAAAAACACAAACTTATTTTGTTTTTTCCTCCTTCCCTGTCTCCCTCTCTCTGTTCCCTCACTCGTTCTTCTTGGGATCCCCTGTACTGGTACCCAAGTCTCATACCAGGCTTGGCTTTGCAAGAAACCCAAATTAGGGCACCAGACTCACAAGGTTATTCCAAAGATTAACCACAGCAACATGAGTGAAATTCTAAACACATTCCCTAGCACACTGTCTGTGCTTATTAAATTGTAGGTATTACATAAAAGGCAACTGGCAGAATTTGCAAATGGTATATCAGATAAAGGGTTACTTTCCAATATATCTATAAAGAACTTATCAAACTCAACACCTGAAAAACAAATAATCCAGTGAAGAAATGGGAAAAAGACGTGAACACTTTCCAGAGACGACATCCAGATGACTAATGGACAAATGAAAAGATGCCCAATATCACTCATCATCAGGGAAATACAAATCAAAACCACAATGAGATACCACATCACACCTATCAGAGTGGCTAAAATTAACAACTCAGGAAACAACAGATGTCGGTGAGGATGCAGCGAAAGAGCAACACTTATGCACTGTTGATGGGAATGCAAACTGGTGCAGCCACTCTGGAGAAGAGCGCGGAGGTTCCTCAAAAAATTAAAAATAGAGTTACCCTATGACCCAGCAACTGCACTACTAGGTATTTATCCAAAGGATACAAAAATGCTGCTTTGAAGGGGCACATGCACCCCAATGTTTATAGCAGTGCTATCAACAGTAGCCAAAGCATAGGAAGAGCCCAAATGTGCATCAACCGGTGAATGGATAAGGAAGATGGGGTCGGGCTCAATATGTGATGGGTATTAAGGAGGCCACTTGTTGGGATAAGCACTGGGTGTCCTATGTAAGTGATGAATCACTGAATTCTACTCCTGAAATCGTTGCCATACTGCACGTTAATTAATCTGGATGTAAATAAAACGAAAACAAAACTTTAATACATCGTAGGTATCAATATTATAGTCTTGGTGGGGGAGATGGAAGAGCGTAATCCAGGAAGATAAATGCTACAATGAAAGTATAAAGTGGTTCAAGGTGCAGAATGAGAACAGGTGAAGCAGCTCTTAAGTTTGGAGGAATCAAGGACGCTTCACCGAAGTTGCTCTTCAACTGAGCTTTCTTAAAGGCCCACAGATCAGGAGAGAGAACGCCCAACAAAGGACAAAGCAAGAATGAAAAGCGGCACATGAAAGAACACGGCATGTTGTGGGGCGTATATGCAGTTCCGTATCACGGGAGAGTTAAGAGAGGGTTTTGAGGGGTAGAAATGTAGAAGCACAGAGAGTGGCCAGGTCTCAGGGAGCCCCCACCGAGGGGAGAGGTGAAGCCTGAGGGGGGCATCCCCAGAGATGGGCTGCCAGGACTCTCCTGCAGATAGCCGCACAGAAAGGGATACATAACGTTGGCTATCCATCTACACACATGCTCTCCACGCTTCTGTTTATTTACACTCTGCTTAGCTGGATGGAATCAAGGCATAATTCACGACCCACCCCTTCAGCACCCTGCAGAGAGGGGGAAGCAGGGAACATCCCTGTCAAGTGCCAGATGTTTGGCAGGGGCCCGAGGGCTGCTGATGGCTCTGGAGGTAAAACAGGAAACTCTTCTGGGGCAGGAAGCCTGGAAGTGCAGAAGTTTGCTGAATGAAAGACAAGTGGCTTCAGAAAAGTAGGGGATGACGAGATGGAGTGGAGTCGCATACATCTGGGCTCCAGGCCCAGCTTTGCTCCTGCCTGGCTGTGTGGTCCCCGGCAAGTCACTTCCTCAACCTGAGCCTCAATTTCTCCAACTGCTGTCCCTTCCAGCCCTGAGGTTCCGGGATTCTGCGAGGCAGTACACCGAACTTGACTTGGGAGCCTGAGAAGGATTGTGTTATCCCAAAGTTCCTCTTCGCTCTGAATGAGTAGACGGAATGAGAGGTCTTTGAACCAAGAGGAGTTTTTTTATTTTATTTACTTATTGTTTTTAATGTGTATTTTATTTTTGAGAGAAAAAGAGTGCAAGCGGGGGGTGGGGGGGAGCCAGACAGAGAAGGGGGACGCTGACAGCACAGAGCCTGACGCAGGGCTCAAACTCACGAACCGCGAGATCATGACCTGAGCCGAGGCTGGACATTCAACTGACTGAGCCATCCAGGCACCCCCAAAAGAATTTTTGAAAAAAAGCTCTGGGGCCCAACCACCTGGCTTTGGAGTAAACAATGACTTTTAATCATGGGACGTTGGAAACAATAGATTAATTAGGTGGGGGGGAGGGGGTGGGGAAAGAGTCAAACTGGCTATTTAGGAATGCTGGTTGGCTAACTCACTTTCATCTGGTTACTTTAGTTCGAAATTGGTAGCTACCAGCGAACACATTTTGGCTCAAGGTTTTTCCAGTCTCTGGTTCCTCTCTGCATCCTACTCTAGCCGTGCTGAATGAACTACTGTGCATCCCCCTAAAATGCCCTTACCTCCCGCTTCTTTGTCTTTGTTCATGTTGGTCTGGGTTCCAAGTAGTGAGAAAAGAGAAGGACATGATCCCTGCTCTCAGAGGCCTATAATCTAACATTAACCAGATTAACTAGACAAACGGGAACAAAAAAATGGTACAAAAAAACGGAAACATCGGAGGTTGTACATGCGACACAGGATCAGAATACTGTTTATGAGAGTAATCGTGGAAGAAATTGATTTGGTTATGGACGTCAGGAAGGCTTCTCGGAGTAGCATTGCCTCTATGTCCTTCCTCTTAGAGACAAAATCCTATTCGGCTACATGAAGCAGTTCAAATACCACGTCTGTGAAGCTGCCTAAGTCTCCATAAGCAAGACCATTATGCTTCCCTTTGAGATCTGTAGGGTTTTTGTTGTGGACACAAGCGTCGCTTCGGGGGCACTGTGTTATCGTCTTCAGCTGTGTCCTAGTCTGTCTCCCCACAAACTGTGAGCTCCTTGATAGCACAATACCTACTGTAGTCATTTCTGCAGCTCCAACGGTACGAAATGGTGGTGAATTGAAATGTTGATCTGCTGCAAATTCGAGACTTTTTTTTTTTAAGTGAGTAACTTATTTCACAATTAGAATCCAAATAATGTTCTGGTTCATGCTGTTTTTGCTCTTAATAAAACAAACACTTTTCTAACAAGTGTGCATAGGTGTTTTATACAATTAGTAAAAATAAGCCATGTATGAAAATTCTAGACCCATTCAAGGAACGGGCCATAAAAGTCCTTCACTGGATTTTGAAGACATTCATCTGTAATTTCTCCATAAGCCCAAAGTCTGGCTGTCAAAATGAGGGAAGTAGTGAGGTTTCTTATTTCAAACATGAATTTTTATGATGTGGTCTACCTATGTGGGCAGGAACACTTAGGAAAAGGCAGGTGGGTTTCTCAGCATTAAAACAAATGAAAAGAATGTGAAGGTCTATCTCTCAGAAGTAAATACGCCAATTGCCTTTTCTACTCACAGCGTAGAGTTGTTACAAAACAGGGGAAGAATTATTTGGTTTCCTATCACTCTGGGTAGGAAAGTGCCTTGTACTTTGCCCATTCAGTTGTCTCCACCTGGACCATCTCTGCTGCTCATATCAAAATATCATGCATCCTTTAACCCCCACCTCAACCATATCCTTGTTACCAATGATTGGATGGCTGGAGTTGGCCCAAGGTCATAACGCACATCAGAGGCAAACTAAGAGAAAGAGAGGCCTCTAGCTACCCTGTCCCATATTCTTCCCTTCACATCAGGGTTGCCCAAAGGACACAGGGTCCTGAGTGCTTAGTAAATGTTATCTGTCTTCCTCTCCCTTTTTCTAGAGAAGCCTTAATCCCTGTTAACACCAAAGCCTATAGAAAATCCTGTCCGTTCAGCTGCAATTTAGAAACCATTATTTTTTAAATTTAATACAGCATTCTCCAAGTCATTTGAGCCTTTCTCCTCCCCACAACATCCATTAACATCTCATAGGATTATTTTTCCAGAAAACACAATTTGGGAAACACTGTTCTCTATTATAAGTGCTCCCATGCACTTCCTCCTCACTTTTTAGATGGAGAGCCAGAAAGACAGTTGTTACGGAAGTGAGATGCTAAGATAGTCGGATAATCACCTCTTTTTGAGGCTATGACACAACTCTATTATACATTTAAGTAAGAATCAAATCCAAAGAAAGTGTATAAAGGAACGAAAAGGCAATTGAGGAGAGCAAAAAGAAATTTTCAGTTAACACATGTTCTACAATAAACATGTATTCGTCTTTAGTTTTAAAAATACCAGGGGCGCCTGGGTGGCGCAGTCGGTTGAGCGTCTGACTTCAGCCAGGTCACGATCTCGCGGTCCGTGAGTTCGAGCCCCGCGTCAGGCTCTGGGCTGATGGCTCAGAGCCTGGAGCCTGTTTCCGATTCTGTGTCTCCCTCTCTCTCTGCCCCTCCCCTGTTCATGCTCTGTCTCTCTCTGTCCCAAAAATAAATAAACGTTGAAAAAAAAAATTAAAAAAAAAAAAGATTCCTCTCTCTTTCTCTCTCTGCCCCTCCCCCAATGTGTGCACATGCTCCCTCTCTCAAAAATAAATTAAAATAAATTAAAAATAAAATTCATATGAAGGGGCGCCTGGGTGGCTCAGTCAGTTGAGCGTCTGACTTCAGCCAGGTCACGATCTCGCGGTCCGTGAGTTCGAGCCCCGCGTCAGGCTCTGGGCTGATGGCTCAGAGCCTGGAGCCTGTTTCCGATTCTGTCTCCCTCTCTCTCTGCCCCTCCCCCGTTCATGCTCTGTCTCTCTCTGTCCCAAAAATAAATAAAAAACGTTGAAAAAAAAATTTTTTTTAAAAATACCATAAAATGATGAGAATTTTGTTATGAGGCTGAGCAGATCTTAATAAAAATTTGCATGCGTAAAACTAGGAAAAAGTGACTTTTACGTTTTTAAGACTGGGAAACTATTACTACTCCCTCCCATTCAGGTCGATTCCCATCACTACTTTAAATTAGTCGTTGGCTCACCCCCACAGAGGTGGTCTAGATTCCCTTGCCCTACTGAGAACCAGATGCAGAAGTCCACCCTGGTTGCTGAACTGGGTCTAAGCCCTGGAGATTCAGAAGCCCCACCACTGAAGTTGTTTTGTAACAACTCTACCCTGTGAGGCTCTCCCACAGAGGATCAACACAGAAGAAAAACACCAAGACAGGTGAGACCGTGAGAAGTCCTGGGAAGTTCACGGGACTTGAAATCAACCTGGCTTTGAATCCTGGGTTTCTCTTATTGTCACAGACCCAAAAGTTCCATACTCTCTCTGAACTCTGTTTCTTTGTTTCGGAAAGAAAATGGCCAGAGTAAGAAATGATAGGATTGTTAGGAGGTTTAAACCTGCTGAAGTAGGTAACTCAGGTGTCCCCTGGTGCTTCTGTTCCTAGAGAGATCTTGAAAGGAATGGCTGGAGTCCCCTGTGAATGTCTGAAGCCCTCCTCCAGGGTCTGCAGTTCCAGGGGCAACCCTTGCTCATACGTATAGGATTCTAGGCTATTTTAAATCTGATTCCGTTTCACACAGCATTGAGCCCAATGTGAGATTCGGGCCCTTCCTCAATTTCTGCCGATAATAATAATCACCATCATCATAATAAAATCATACAGAGTTTGTGAACACAGTACTACTTATGGGCATCGTGGAGGGAGAGATTTACATCTAAAACATTAAGAACTTCGACATTAAGGTATATAGCCTGTTCTTAAACGTTCCTTGGCCTCCCTGCACAACACCAGGTGCCATTCCATGCCCCATGCCAGCCAATTCTTCTCTCCTATGGCACTCTGCTCCTCCCCTCCCTTCTCTTTCTCTGGAGCAAAAACTAAATTCCTCTCACATTCTCAGGCAGAGGGGTTTGACTATTCTTGTGTTGCGGAGACTCCTGATAACGCCTTGCTTCCCAAATAGTGTATCAAGGTATTTTCATAAGAAAGACTGTTATCTCCCTGAGAGGAATTCTAGCCACTAAGGGCAGAAATAAATAAATCACTTCATTAGACGCATACCCAGAACCAGTAGTGGTAAGGAACACAGTGGACTGTATGTCTCGTCTTTGTTGCTCAGTATCTTGCCTAGCGGTGAGAACATAGGCAAGTTCCGTGAAGTCCGCGTCCTCACGTGTAAAATGAAGATCAGAGCCGCCCTAAACTCATATGGTGTTTGAAATAATTAAATTAGTACATGTAAAAGACTTAAAACATTTTTTGGCACACGATAAGGTCTCAATAAAGAGGAGTTATTTACGTTCATTTATGTATGTATTTATTTATTTATAGTTCTTTGCTTTTATTAAATAAGTGTCATAGGACTTTTTCTCACTGACATCATCTACTTTAAAGGCAGCCAATATCTCTCGGGGCCCTTGGGTGGCTCAGTTGGTTAAGCGTCCAATTTCGGATCAGGTCATAATCTCACAGTTCGTGAGTTTGAGCCCCACGTGGGGCTCTGTGCTGATGGCATGGGGCATGCTTGGGATGATGTCACCCTCTCCATACGCCTCCCCGGCTTGTGCACACTCTCTCTCTCAAAACAAATACATAAACATAAATAAATAAACGGAGCCAACACCAAGAAGATGTGCCATTTTCAGCACTTCATTATTGCGAAAAACGTCTACTCAATGATACGTAACTGGAGACAGTGATACGACCACACAGAAGTGATGGACTAGCAGGATGGCACAACAGTTTGGAGTCCGATAACCCGGGTTCAAATTTCAATTTGGAAGTGTGCTTGCCGTGTGATCGTGGATAAGCTGGTTGATTTCTCTGAGCAGTTCCCTCGTTTGATAAATGTGAGTAAAAATAAAACCTGCCTTACAGAGGTGAGAGGATTACGAGATAAAATATGCAGAGAAATGTGTGTTATACGCTTGGTATATACATGCACATGATCAATGAATTAGATGGTGGAGGTGGTGGAGGTGGAGGTGGTCATGGACATGGCGATAGTAGAGGTGGGGGTGGTGATGGAGGTCGTGGTAGTAGAGGCCGTGGAGGTGGAGGTGGTGGAGGTGTTGCTGGTAGAAGCGGTTCTCGTGGTGACAGTGGCGGTGCAGGCGGAGGTGATGGTGGAGATGGTGGAGGTGGAGGTGGTGGTGATAGAGATAGTAGAGGTAGAGGAGGTGGTGGTGATAGACATGGAGGAGGTGGAGGAGATGGAGGTGGAAGAGGTGGAAGTAGAGGAGGTGGAGGAGGTTGAGGTGATGGAGGTGGTGGTGGAGGAGGTGGTGGAGGTGGAGGAGGTGGTGGAGGTGGAGGAGGTGGTGGAGGTGGAGGAGGTGGAGGAGGTGGCAGAGGTGGGGGTGATGGAGGTGGTGATGGAGGAGGTGGTGGAGGTGGAGCAGGTGGTGGAGGCGGAGGAGGTGGCAGAGGTGGGGGTGATGGAGGTGGTGGTGGAGGAGGTGGTAGAGGTGGAGGAGGTGGAGGAGGTTGAGGTGATAGAGGTGGTGGTGGAGGAGGTGGTGAAGGTGGAGGAGGTGGTGGAGGTGGTGGAGGTGGAGGAGGTGGTGGAGGTGGAGGAGGTGGCAGAGGTGGGGGTGATGGAGGTGGTGATGGAGGTGCAGGAGGTGGAGGAGGTCGTGGAGGCGGAGGTAATGGAGGTGAAGATGGTGGAGGTGACAGTGGTAGAGGTGGAGGAGGTGGAGGTCACAGAGGTGGTGGTGATGGAGGTGAAGGAGGTAGAAGAGGTGGTGGTGATGGAGGTGAAGGAGGTGGAAGAGGTGGAGGAGGTGGAGATGGTAAACAAACAGCACAACCTGTATCTTGAGATGGGGCGGGCTCCTTCATTGTTTTTCACTCGAGAGGCTGTGTACTCATCTCCACAATATACCACCTCCCAGCTCCTATTTACCAATGATCTTTGAAACATCCTGAGCATGTCCCTCCCCCACAAACTCATCAACAGCAATAACTATGAATAAGAGTTTCACAACTTTACTTTGTCCGTATATTTTTACGTCCCTGACATCATTCTGTACAGACATTCTGTATCCTACTCTTTACTTAACATATTAAAAGTATATTCCCATGCCTTTAAATTTTGTATACACTTTATTTTAACAACCACATGATATTGTAAAGATCTGCCCTAATTTATTTAACAACTCTCTTTTTACCAGGCATTTAGGTTGTTTCCAATTCTTGACTATTATAAATAATGTAGCAGTGAACGTTTCTGTCTGCATTTTGGATTACTTCCTTCGGCTAAATTCCTAGACACAGAATTACTGGGCCAAAAAATATGAACTCACAACACATATTGCCATATTGTTATCCAGATCCTTCACATATCTGAAGACAATGATCATGCTGCCTTTTCTATAAGCTAAACACTCCCAGACCCTTCCACCTTCCTCATATAATTCAATTCCCAGTGCTGCCACCACTCTCGCCCCTTTTCCGGGGACGACTCTTAAGCTGGCATTCCAGATTCTTCCCCTCTGACCTACTTTATCTCTGCCCCTCGTCTACCGCATCGCACCTCACTTTCCAGGCACCCTCCCCTCCAGTCAACCACAGCACCCTGCAGACGCCCAGTTCCTGCATTCTGCTATTCATCTGTGGATTCTACTCCTTCAGTCCAGAATGCCTTTCACACTTTTGATGCCTGGGACAGTCAATCTCATCGGTCAAGACAGGGCTCAAATGCCGCCCCTGCCCTGAAGGCTCTTGACTCCTTCTCCCTGCCCCAGGCAGAACCAAAGTGCTCTGCCCACTCCACCCCTGTGCCACCTGGAATAGTAGAGAGCCCCAGCACGAAACAGACGGCCTGCTCATATCTGCATGACTCAGAAGTATTGAATAAAGGGATTCTTTGGGAATCCGTGGGCAGGATGTAAGGAAACTCTAAGAAATAGCCAGTGTCCATGGGTCAGCAAGGCTTTTGACACCCCTATGTGCGAAAGAGTGAGGACAGGGCGAGGTTACTGGAACTCAGCAGGAAAGGGTCGTGTGGAGAGGAGCTGTGACTTCTCTCAAGGCCAAGGGAACCCCTGAAGAATAATACCTTGACTTTATTCGTCTTTGTCTTTTCCATCTCCTACCCAGGCTTCCATTAGCAGAACTCAGCTAAGTCCAGGGACTAGGAAACCCACGGACTCAGTTCATACAGGTCAGCATCCTATGGTGCAGGGGTGTGGTAGAGAAGGGTGGAGGGCAGACCTGAAAGGGCAAAGAGAGAGCCCCATCTCACCCTATTAAAGCTCATTACCCTTTATTATGGTTAATTCTCAGCAGGTATGTTTCACCTTCTAGACTAAATATGTATTGTCTCACTCACTTCCAAACCATCTTTTGCACTATGACATGGCCACTTTGCTTTCAATCAACATTCTTCATGGCCCCAGTGTGTCCCCCCCTCGTTGCCTACAGATAAATATAAATGCATTGGCATGAATAATGCCCCTGTGGCTGGGCTCTTGCCTTCCTCACTTCCTTAGGGCCACCTCTCCCTTTCCTCCTACTTCACAATCCAGCCACATGAACACATGTCACTCCAGGAATACAGCATTGTCCATAAAGGGTCTATTCTTTTGTCCTGAGAACACTTCCCCCATTGGAAACCTCCTACTCATTCTCTAAGGCTCCGCTCAAGAGTAACTTCCACTGTGAAACTCCCAGATCCCTCCCCCCAGAGAGACTCTGGGCCACCTTCTCCTAAGTTCCTTTTATAGCCCATGTTTTACAGTACTTTACATTATAGATTTTTAACTCTGTGTCCCCACATAAATTGCAAGCTCCTTTAAGGCAGAGACTACATCTTACTTCATCTATTTCCCTAGTACCTAAAGCCTCTGGCACATTGTAAACACTCAACATTAGATTAGTGAATGAAACATTGAATTGAATAAAGACATTTGCAATTAATGTAGATTTTTCATTTGGTGCGTGGGTTTGTTTTTCAACATATGGTTGTTCTTTATGCACTTGTAGGGGATGAACGTGTGACAGAGGACAGAAGCTTACGTCCTGAACATCTTTCGGCCTCAGCTGGCACTGGCCTCCGTCTGTCCTCAGCAGAACCTAGGCACGAATGTAGGCGTCCTTGGGAGGACAAGGAGGAGATCCATGTAGAGCTTACCCATTGGACATCCATTTGACAGATGGACCTTGTTAACAGGTAACTTGCCAACAAGCCCTTAGGAGCTCTTGTGTCTGCTTCCTAAATCCATTTTGGAGCAGAAATCCATTTTATTAGCTGAAGACAGAATAGACCAATTCTAAATATTTGGAAAAGCTTAATCTTGCAAATTAGCTAGCTGTCCTCTGGCCACATGGTGGCCACTTGTGTGGGAGGGAAGCAGGCCCATCTCAGGACAGACCTTTCTCTGTTTCTTAAGAAAACACAATAAAACACCCTTCTCCTTTCATCCACATCTGGCGGCTGCACAAACAGTGACCCGTGGAATTCACATTTTCATACTTGACTATGGTAGGCCAGCGTCCAGAGGTTATTCTTGCTGTGTTTATGAAAGAGTGAAGCCTGTCAGGATAAGAAGGCTTCTGATGAAGTGCTTATTGAGAAAACATGCAGAGATTTCTGTTTCCCCAAATTAGAGAAGGAGCTTATGATAAGAATCCTTTTCATTGATTTCTCCTCCTCAACTGCTTTCCTGCTGTCCCTCAGCATAATGACAAGCCCCGAGGTCCGGACTTGTGAAGCAAGTCTTAGAGAAAATGCCCCAAAGTGGAATAGCTCATGGGGTCCTAACTCTCAGAATTGCACAAAGCTTCCGGGAAAGCGCACTGTACCTATGATAGGGCCACCAGGCGAGGTGAACTGAAAAGGGATATTTGTTGTTGCCATTGGGCGGTTCTGTTAGAAACCACCCGCATGCTGCTTGTCTGATCACCCACCCGGGGCAAGTGGGAACGGCCTCTCGGGAGAAGGGAAAAGCGCCTTCGGAGAAAACCAGGGTGGAGGCAGGTAAATCACACCATAAAAGGGGACTTGTCAAACTGAACAGGGCTCAGCAAGGAACTTATGAGGACAAATAAGACCAGGGCAGTGGTGAGACAGAAGGTTCAGGGTTCAAGTGGATGTGAGGAGGGACGCATAGGGCAATTCCTGCACTCACTAGCAGGCAATCGCTTTTTCAGCTGCTTTGTCTGCAGGCACGGATCTGCTGAGAGCATTGAGGGGGCAATGGAAGGGGACGTTGATGAGAAGCTACATTCAGCAGTCATTTTTGCCCTGGTTAATGTAAAATTGGGCAAAATCAGTTTGCCGAGTCACTGGTCAGTTCATTCAACAAACACTGCATCAAACTCTTCCTCCGTAACAGCCATTGTCCTGGGCCCTGAATTTACAAACATTTCTCTGTGCACTTGAGAGGCTCCTGGACTAGAAGGGTGACTGGTCTTCCTGATCTCCAGACGTGCGCCTGCTATCTGCTCCTTACTACAGCAGGAAGTTTCTCTCTCTTTTTTTTTTTTATGTTTATTTATTTTGACAGAGAGAGAGAGAGAGAGAGAACACCAGAATGGGGAGAGGGAGAGAGAGATTCCCGAGCAGACTCCAACACTGTCAGCACAGAGCCCCATGTGGGGCTCCATCCCAGGAACCATGAGATCATGAACTGAGCTGAGATCAAGAGTAGAACGCTTAACTGACTAAGCCACTCAGGCGCCCTGGGAGATTTTTAAACTGAGAAGCAGGCCAGGGCATTCCCAGACTAAACCCTAGAGCGGCAACCCCTTAAAGAAAGGAAGTAAGCCTCAGGCCCTTAGCCTGGCACACAGCCCCTCTCTACCTCTCCAGCCTGACTGTGGTACTCCCAGCCCACCCCACCCCAAGATCTCTGCCTCCAGGCCTTTGCTTCGGACTTCCCCAGTGCCCACAATGGTATTTCCCCTTCTGTGCCCACCCAACTCCTTCTGGGCCTTCATTTCCTCTCTCAGATGTTATGGTCTCAAAGAAGCTATCCCCAACACCAACACCAGATCGGGTCCTCCAGTCTTCTGCATATCCGGTCATTTAGCCGGCCTTCCCCTCTGTCCTTGTAAGCGTCCCCTGCTGCACCACTCTGGCTGCCTGCTCCATTTGCCTGGCTCTCGGGAGCTTGCAAACTTCACCCAGATATATGGCCAACCTCTTCACCTTTGTTTCCCCACATGCAGTAAAAGAAATAGCACTTATTAGTCAGCGCTCCGAATAATTACTCATGGGCTGTCTACTACATTTCGCACTCTAGGTTAGGCACTTTCATAAATAGCTCCTCTAATCTATAAAAAGTGTAAGAGGATCACATTTTGATCTCCCCTTCCCGATGTGGGTGTTTTGAGACGTTGCAGAGCTGAGCAGCCTCTCAGAGTCGCTGAGCGATTTTGGTTTGACCTGAAGGCACAGGTGGGAGTAGATCACATTCATTCCATGAGTACCACAGTCAGGCTCAGAGAGGGTGAGGAATTTGCCCAAGGTCTCACAGCTCGGAAGTGGTGGGTGGGATCATCAGGCTAAAAGAGCACGCTCCTTCTCCACCCAACACTGGCCTGCGTGCTTCTGCAGGGTCTGGTCTGGGAAGATGGGTAACACTTCTCTCTCCAAAGAGAGAATCAAGACTACTATAGTTTTATTTCTAAAGGTGTGGCTTTCCTTATCTAAAGCTTGTTTTCCTAAGGGTTTGGGTTCTATTCAAAGGAACTAATCTCTTTCTAATGGACCACTGAACATAATAATGGGAGAAAATAGGCAGAATGAAGGCTTTTGTGTGTGAGGTTCCCTGAGAACTGGTAACAAGTCCCCAGGAAGGAGACTCCCCAGGCTCCAGGGACCCTGAAATGGGGCTCTGGGTCCTAGATTCTGGACCCCACTCCTGAGGGTAACAGATAGCGGGCGGGATAGGTGCTGGTCCCAAGAACAGAATCCAGTACCGGGGCCAGGAATGCCTTGCCAGGCATGCTCACTTTTTCCTCATGTACCCTTAAAACAGTTTTCAAAAAGCTCTGTACCCCCTCACACATTTTAAGTTGACATCTGAAAGTCTTCATGGAAACTTCCAACAACATGTTGTAAATATTGACATTTTAAAATAAAATTGTGACATTGCTCTTTTGCATGTACCCAATTTGATCTAAATACCAGTTACTTAAAACCCACCACAATCCATCTGAAAAATGTAGAAACAAGTTCTTCCTTAGCAGTTGGAAATTTTACATTCTTCTTTTTTTATTTTCCAGAAACCCCTTGAGCTCCTGTGTCTAGGTCACTCCTCCCACAGGATTTTATCCTAATGTGTTAGATTTTTATGCTAGAACCTAGTCATTCATTGATCATCCAGTACTTCTGTGAAGTGTGTGTGCATGTGTGAGTGTGTGTAAATTTCAAAATTGATAAAGCAACAGTTACTTAAAAGAGGGAGAGGAAGGGAGACTGTGAAGGAGAGAATTTGCCAGCAGGAAAGCTGTTGGGGAGATCAATGGTAGGAAAGAACATACATGGAAGTTAAGGTGCTAGAAATCGATTCCGCTAAAACTATGCTGCACATTTCTTGAAAGTCTTTAGGCACCTCTAAGGGGGCATATACCTCAGAATGAAGACCATCAGCCTCACATCTGAGTTAAGGTCATGTCCTCCTGCCCCCAGACCCCTCACGAGCAGCTTGCAAACTGCTAGACAGTCACGGAATGAATGTGATCTACGCCCACCTGTGCCGGAAGTGCAAACCAAAATCGCGCAGCGACCCTGAGAGGCTATTCAGATAACTCTGCAACGTCTCAGAACACCCATTAGCCCTATGGGAAGCAGTGGACATCCAGTTGGGGAGAGCACCCATGCCTGGACACAGGAGCTTACTGTGATCTGGGAAGAAGAGGCCGCCGTGGTCACCACTAGAGTTCCCACGAGCCCTCACCTCCAGACCCTGCTCTCCATCTGCCAACGCCCAGCTGCCTGAAATACTTTCCCCACCACGTTATCCATGCTGCACCTCCAACTAGATGCATTCATTCCTTGGACTTTGATGATTTTACTTAAGTATCAGCCCCTCTGACACTGGCCTAGCAAAGCTGATTATCATATCCTCTGCATAGTAGATAGAGTCTATTATTAAACTCAGCACACTGTGCTGTATATATGTGTGGGAGTGACTATGTCTTGCCTCCTTTGGAGGCACGAACCATATCTAAGCATCCAGTGTCCCATGTAGTCAATGACTGGGAGATGACTAACATCACAAAAGGACAGTCAAAGGAGGTGTTTTCTCGAAAGAAGTTTTATGGGCCAATTTAGGTACTTTTTAAACGTCAGTTTTTGAAAGCCACTTACTTTGGCCCCTAAAGTTTTGTATACGCCTAAGATATACAGTGCCCAGGAAGAACGGCTTGACCAGCACACTCTGGGGATGCCCCACAGGAGGTGAAGCACGTGGCAAAACCTATGTTCATTTGGTGTTTGCATTCTATTCATTTGTTGCTAACAGCACTGAAAAAGATCTTGATCATTTCAGACAATACAGGTCATTGCAGGCAGCAAAGGGGAGATTCATCACCCAGCCAGGGCGGTCTTAGCTTCTAGGGAAATGTGTCATCAAACATGTCACACAAACATGTCACTGTGCCGGGCTAAGTGGAATTCATTTTGACCCTTTAGATACTGATTTTGTCGTTTTGATTCATCAGTTACTCTGACCCCATCTACTTCAAGGGTACAGACACTTAAATCGTTATTGCACCACAGGTAGACAGTGTTTAATTTCTACATTTTCACTTTCACTGTACGTTCTTCAAAATGAAATTTTCATTTCAATCCTATACAGATTCGATTTCCCGAATCAGTGTATTGTCTGTACCTCATTTAATTAATTATAGCTTCGGTCATTGTGAATTTTATTTTGTGGCTATAATTCCTACCAAATCCAATTTCTCACATCATATAGTGCAGATCTAACTTTGACAAGAAACCATGATTTGGCGTTTGGTTCAATAACAAAGATTTCCATATGTAGGTTGAATTACTGCCGGTTCCATTTTGGGTTGACTGCTTATCTAAGCTCAATGTGCCCTGGGAAAGATTTTGCAGTTGCAAATGGCACCAACACATTGTGATCGTTTGGTCAGGCTTAATCTAAACTAAAAATAAGATGGAAAATTTTCATCAGGATTTTGTTGGTCACAACAGGAAGGATTAGAAAGGAGGTGGTGGGGGGGGGGGGCAATGTCAAGCCACTCGTTTCCTGCTGGAGCAGATTGGCGTACAGAGGACCCAGGATACAGAATATCCAGATGGGGCTGGAATACCAACAGCTTGGAGATGAGGTTGATGAGCGAGAACGCGGACAGTTTGTGAATGGCCTTGAACACAGCCAAGATGAAGTTCGATTACAACAGCTGTTGAGGAAAGACCACCTTTTCCCAGGCTTCCGCCTCTCTGCCCACCAGTTTCCCGGCTCCTGAAAGGAATCATCAGGCTGGTCCGAGGCTATTCGTGGAGTGTGCTGCTCTTGGGTGGAGAGCTGTGCCTCAAAGGGCAGGCACATACCTGTGTGTTCTGCTTCCTTCTGTAACCACGTGCCTCAGGTGCGAGGCCGCCACTGACCACCGTTAGGAAGGGCCAGTGAACAGCAGCGCAGAACCCAGCCCATTCTGAGTCCCAGGTGGAGACATAATCCTAACATCCTCAAATTCTTACCCCTCTTCCTAACAAGTGCTTATTGTAGGACCTTGAACAAGTTGCTTAAACTTACTCAGGGTCCATTTTCTCATGTGTAAAAAGAGAGAGTCGGTGAGAACTCACAAAAATAACTTCTAACACTGAGTGTTCACTGTAGTTCCAGCACTCTCCTAAGTGCCTTTCAGAAATGGACTCAACACTAGGAACAACCCAATCATGTAGGCACTATTAGGACTCTCTTTATCTGAGCATGAAATCAAAGCCCAGAGAGGTTAATAACTGGTTCGAGATTTCACAGTTCTGGGTAGACTTGAATCACAGGGACTCCACCTGTCAGTCAGGTAACCCACTCCCTGCCAGCCACACACACACACACACACACACACACACACACACACACACACGCACACCACCTAATTAATTAGCATAAGCATCTGATATATTTAGAACAGGTGGGCACCTTAATTGGGAAACCTGCAAAAGTGCCAAACAAGAGGGCTAAGTATAGAAGTGACACGATTAAATGTAAAGTTTAAAAATAGTAGTCTGTCATGCACATCCTCTCCCAAAGTTAGAACCGAATCACCCTCCCTAGGATGTGGGAAGTCAGACTAAAAAAGAGTAAATTCAGACCCTAGACTATAGAACAGGAAGGGCTTCCCCATGTCAGCTGCCCCAGCCCACTCTTATTGGGTTGAGATCCAGAGGGGAGGACTTGGACAGAACACTAAAGCAAGGTGGACAAGCTCCCATCCCAGGGGTTCCCACCTACCTCCTAGCTCTGCCTCCCCCACCTTGGTGCTGCCTTCCTAGCATTTGGGAAAAGAGTAAAAAAAGTATAACCCAGCCAGAGCAATAAGCATGTTCACGTGTAAGAGAGTCCGAAGGCACACCTCTCAACACCTGACCTCCACTGGACCTCTCAGATTTCTCTGGAAATAACAGACTCTCCTCATCCTGTGCAGTTCCCAGCAGACGTATCATTTAGCCTTTCCCTGGGAACAGCGGTACTTCACGGACATCTACTTCTGACTGTCAAAATGAGAAAAACATTTGAATGTCATTGGAGGGGACAGGGGACAGGACTTCAGTTCTTTTGATGGTTTTAACCCACTTCAAACTCAGCGGATGCCTCCTCTCCCTCTGAATTTCCCCCCTCTTCCCTTACCTAGCCATCTCTCCCAGTGCCTGGGTTTTGCAGACAGTCAACTCTGATCTGGATCATAGCTTTTCCACAGAATAGTTGCATAGCCACTGCGCAAGTCACTAAGCTACCTAATTATTATTCTGTGCTTCAGCTTCCAAATCTACAAAATGAGATAATTATATCTTCCTCAAAGAGCTATACTCAAGGTTAAATGAAATCGCACAAAGGGCAATGCTTGTAAAATCTCTTTAAAAGATGCCCTCCCTTTTTTTATGATAAGCTCGCGCAGCACGTCCCCTACATCAAAGTAGAGAAATAGAAAAACCCAAATGCTACCTTATATTTTCATGGCATACGTTAGTGTTTCTGGACATTGTTGCATTTGATTTGGTTTACTGATATGTGAGTGAAACTCCACTCCCCAAGTATTTACGAACATTTAAGAGTACCTACCTCATTGTGTTGCTCTTGGGATTAAGCGAATTAATACATTCAAAGGTTTAGAAGAGTTATTTATTATTATTTACCAGTTATTATATGATCATGATGATTGTACACCATGTGCTTTGTTAGCTGCTAAGAACATGGAGATGAACAGACACAGATGTTCTCCTCTAGAAGGGCCCAGGCATCTTACTGACATCCTTTAAAGACACACGAAAGGAAACTCAGAAAAGTCATTTACTCGCTAAGGTTGTGAGTGGATACATGACAGGGAAAGGACTCCAACCCAAACCCCAAACATTCTCTCCCTCGGATGTCCATGTTCTCGCACCACAGTATCAGATAATGTTATTTGATTTCAGCTCTCCCCCAATGTGATCTTGACCTTTACTACCAACCATTTCCATGACTCCTGCCTCCAGATGCTGCTTGGGTTTCAAGTATGGAGATAAAGAGAAAGAGGGTTTAAAAAATTATATATATGTATAAAATGTATAATTATATAACATTATGTATTTTTATACAAACATATATAATTATATATAATTATGTGTTATAAAATGCATAATTTATAAATACATACTATGTTTATATTATATTATTACTACAATATGTACCTTTTTATACATTATGTATTTATAAATATAAGTTATATATACATTATATATAATTATATAAATATAATTTTGTACATACACACACACACACACACACACACACACACACACACACACATATATACATGAAAGAGAAAGTCTGTTGTTTACAAGGCACCTGTTTACAAGGCACCGAACTAGAGATCCTTTTACTAGATACCTTCACAGGTCCCACTTATGATGAGTATTACTGCCCTAATTATGACGCTTAAAACCAATTCTTAGAAAAGACCCTATATTTCCCAGGTAGCTGGTCGGTCCGGGACCCAGGCCCCTCCTGAGTCACAGCCCCTACTCAAACCCCCACATCATCTATAAGGATTTCGGATTTGCTCTGTCCAGCTCTTCACTGCATTCTTATGGAGCAGCTTTGAGGTGCCAGTCCTGTGCTAGGGATTCAGAGATGTGAACGACATTGTCCGGCCCTCAGAGAGAACAAAGACAAATAATGATAGAAGAGGAGAAAATAAAAGTGTGTTGTTCATCAGGAGTCCCGAAGGTGAGACCATTAGAATGGCGTCACACTCGCTTGTGACACGAGAAAAGACTATGTGGGGAAGGACATAAGAGGCACTCAGCAAGTGCCTGAGCAGATGGAACCTGGACAACCAAACAGAGAGGGCAGCTTGTGGGAAGAAGTCCCTGTTCTACCAGCCACTCAAGTAACTTTTCCTCTAGGCATCTCACTCCACACTATGTGTTGAGGACCTACTCAGTGCTTAGTACTATTTTTATAAGCATAAGTCCTAGTGCATCAAAGAACTCACCATCTGGTAAGAAATCAAACAAGGCAATGTAAAGACTACACTCCAATGAATCAAATATGTAAATGTGACCAGCGCACATAGGGGACTCAAGAGCTGCATTTGAAAAAGGAACTTTGTATGTCTCTCCCCTGCTCGGTGGGGTAATCTTTCCTATATACTCCCGGATGAAAGCTGAGGCAGGCCCCCGACTCCCTTGTTCACTCTTAGATAATCGAATGTTCAGTAGCCCTTTAAAATCCTTAAGTAAGGGATGCCTGGCTGGCTCAGTCGGACGAGCATGTGACTCTTGATCTTGGTGAGCCCCATGTTGGGTATAAAGAATACTAAAAAAAAGAATAATAAATAAACTGGGTTTTACAAATCCTTAAGTAAAATCTCATTTCAGTAAAGTCAACGTAATAGGCAAAGCTTCCAACTTTGTAGAACATGAATACTTTCTCCTCCTCTGTCTCTGGTTTAGTGCAGTCCAGGGGACTGTACCCTTTCATATCCCAGCTCCTCCTCCCACAACTCTGCTACCTCTGGTCTGCGGACACATCCTGGGGTTGGACTGGTAGAGGGACAAAGAGAGAAGAGAACATGGTAAAGGGCAGCACCGGAGAACTTCCACTTCACAAGTATTGTCATAAACCAGCGCTCACTCTCTGCTCCTGGTGCCTCATTAAAGACGATTAAAGCTGGGGGCCGCCTGGGTGGTTCAGTTGGCTAAGCATCTGACTCTTGATTTTGGCTCAGATCATGATCTCACAGTTCGTGGATTCGAGCCCCTTGTCGGGCTCTGTGTGGACAGCGTGGAGCCTGCTTGGGATTCTCCCTCTCCCTCCCTCTCTGCCCCTTCCCTGCTTGCTCTTTTTCTCTCCCTCAAAATAAATAAATTTTAAAAACAACTAAAAAAAAAAAGATTAAAGCTGGGAGAAGAACTGGGATTTGCAACCTTTGTTTAGACCCTCAATGGGAGCACTAGATGATACTTGTGATAGGTTCCCCTCAGCTGGCTGTCCCCTTCCCACACCCCGTCCCCTTGTTCCAGCAATCCGGTTCATGCGGACTCCCTAGTTAGTTCTCCCTCCCTAGTAGGTGGTTTGCGTAGAACTTTGCGTGGCTCCAGGCCTGCATTCTCTCCCACATGGTCTGTATATATTCTTCCAGAAATACCCAGCAGCTCTGACCTAACAGAATCTGAGAGGCAGGCCAATCCAGGGCCACCAGCCCTCCTCTCCATGGCCATGGCCACGAGTGGCTAGCTATCCCAGGCAGGAGGCAGAGCCAGCCCCCTCTGTCACTGTCACTTCAGAGGACTCTTACCAATCACTCCAGATGGCCCCACAGAAGCCCTCACACTGGTTTTGAAGGAAGGGTGATGTGCCCTTCCCCGACCCTACCCCTGCAGGACTGGGATTCAGGGCACCCCTCACACCAAAGACGTTTTCCTCACAAATCTTCTTTTAGCCTGCAATCTTCATCTCCAATCTTCTATGTCCCCAGTGTGGCGCAGGATCCAAGAGCCAAAGAACTGATTGAGGGCTGTCTCCTTTGGAAACTCCACACTTGGTGAATGCAGCCTTTTTTTTTTTTTTTTTTTTTGGGACAGAGAGAGACAGAGCATGAACAGGGGAGGGGCAGAGAGAGAGGGAGACACAGAATCGGAAACAGGCTCCAGGCTCTGAGCCATCAGCCCAGAGCCTGACGCGGGGCTCGAACTCACGGACCGCGAGATCGTGACCTGGCTGAAGTCGGACGCTTAACCGACTGCGCCACCCAGGCGCCCCTGAATGCAGCCTTTAACGTGGCCCACTTCCACCTGAACACCCTCTCCTATAAACAAGTCACGCGTGCCCCCACTTTTCACATTAGGCAGCACCCCGTGTGGCAATCATGTTCCAAGTCGGCGCTCACGTGGGCTCGTTCCTCTGAAAACAATTCTTTCTGGCTCCAGTCCCACCTCCTCAGGTTGTCTCTCCCAACGGTCTCAGCAGTCGGTGACATTCCGCCCCACTACTCTCCTGCACCCCGCGAGGTGGCACCAAGTCTCCCTTGCGTGTAACAGGCCCCACGTGATTAATTTTTGATCCGTCGACTTGAAGACACTGTTGACTGTAGCCGTACGGCATTAGCTGCTCCCACTGTATCCACTGCCCATCTTCCTGGAAGATGCTCATTCAGCATCCATTCATGCATGGAGCAGTGGAGACCACGTACCTTGCACCAAAGCTATTTTGCCCTTAAGGGGTTCCTCTGCTGCAAATAGAGGGAATTAATCTTTCTTAAACCTCGATATGTCAGGTACCGATCATTTCACTTACTTCCCAAAATAACCCTCAGGAATATGTATCACTTTACCACTCTTCCAGATAGGAAAACTCAGATTCAAGCAGGTTAAGTAACCCGCCTGAAGACACACAGCATCTAAACGGTGGAGTTAAGTTTAAGTACCTTTGACTCCAAAACCCATGGGCCATAATAAAAGGAGAAGTCAGTCACAAGACAGGAGACGTGGGGTTCATCCCAACCCTGTCATTAATTTGACTGTGGCCTTGGATCATTTCCATCTCCTGTCTGAGCCTGAGTCTCCTTATCTGTAGGTGAAGGAGCCAGATACAGTGACCACTCCTGCCCTTCCAACTTGCAGAGCTCTGAGCTACTGAGAGGTGCTTATGTTAGTCACATTGGCTGGCACAGATGTTTTAATTCAGAATTTCCCTTGTGGTAATCAATCTCATCTTGTTATTTCCTGCCTGCACTACTAACCTCCTTCATTTGGGATCATTTGTATTGCTTTTTTGTGTTACTCATGTTTATAGAGGGCCTGATTTAGCATCATCTGCAAATTTCATCAAAGGGCGTCTCTTCACCACCTAGGGAAACTTAATGGGCCAAGTGAAATGCCAATGGCAGGGCTTGCGTCCTCATCACTTTCTTCCTCCTTACGTGTTTCTCTAAATAACGGCCCTCCAAGTGGGTTAGTGCTATTCTGAAAACCTGTAGCTTTGGGTGGGCTGGACCTGGGCAGAAAGCTTGTGAATTACTTAACCTTTACCTAACCTTTCTGGACTTCAGTTCCTTCATCTAGGAAACAGGAATCATTACACCCACCTCAAAGGGCTGTTTGAAGTATTAGAATTAAGGGTGGAATACGGAACGGTCCAATCCAGGGCACAGAACAAGTTACTCCCCTCCCATCTTCCCCATCACTAAGGCTTTGATGGCTAATGGCCATCCAGAAAACAGCTTTCGAAAGAGGTTCTCTCTTTATCTGAATAGCATTATGGGAAGTTTTCCTGCAATGCCATATAATATTGCCTATATGTCTCTTAACACCTCTTAGACCTATAATGCGTACCGCTGGCCTACAAATAAAGAAGGAAAACAAAATCTCAGGTCTCCCTGATGGGGAGTGACCCTGGAAAGGTTTTTTAATCTTGCTAAGCCTCTTTTTATTAGTCTTCTCTAAGTTTCTACAGTTTTCCATGGCTGTGAGGATTAAATGGAGTACTGCAGGTATAACGCTGGGCCACAGCAGGTAGTTCATACGGCACATCAGATGGCACTGTATTTGAATGCCCTCTGCTATTTACTAACTTGAAGGCCCCTTTGAGGTCTGATTTCAACATCTACCAAAAGGGGATTGTGATTCTTATGTTTAACGTGGTTGCGCAGGTCCACGCAGTACCGCTGGTGGGTATGCCCAACACCCGGAAAGCGCTCGTATCTGGTAAGACTTCTTCCCCCACTTTTCCCGAATGCTTCTGAATTGTGTTGTCATGGTTAAGAAGCGCTAAAGAGTATGTTAAAGAGAGAGAGAGAGAGAGAATGAGGTAGAGATGCACAAAGGCCAAACAAGTGACATGTATCCTTCTTTTGGAGGGTTCCTAAGAGTTAAACTTGGGGCGGGGTTCAAATATCAAGATGGTTCTGCATAGACAAAAACTTTACGAGGCGATCACATTTGGTTCATATCAAAATCACTCAGATCCAAAGATGCATTCCAAGCAGTTGACATCCATTTCAGTTGGATGCTAATTCCATTTTAAAAATTAATCCAAACTTGACAAGAAGCTGATCTCATGTAGCTCATCAGGACATCCCACTCCCATTCGGTTTCCTGGGAAGGAAACGGGGAGCCTGGCTGTCAAAGCCAGAGCTGAAGACACGCCTTTCCCTCATTTCAGCTGAAATACGCATTTCAGAAAGGACTGAAACAGCCTGGTTGAGTCTCATAAATCACTGCTGCCACGGCCTTGTTGCCTTTCAGTTGAGATTTACCAAAAAACAAAAGCACTCATGTCCTTTCCTGCAATCATTGGATCCGAGAGCCCCAGCGCCAGAAGTGCCTCCGAAAGCTTGCCTCTTCCCTCCCCATCAACCCCTCGCATCTAAAAGTCACCAAAGCCCACCATCCTGTCCTCCTGCCGTTTGCCAAACCCATCTCTCCAACTTTACTCCAGCTTTTGCTCCCTTGGTCAACACTTCTCACTTAGACTACTGCAGTCAAGTCCCAAATCTTCTGGACTCTGCTCGTCCATCCTCTAGACTGCAGTCAACATCTTTACGATACGCCAACGTGACCATACTACCCCTTGTTTACAAGCTCCCAGTGGCTCCCTTCAGGATCGAGTACAAAATGCCCACCTTCACCGCGGACAACGGGCATGTTCTGGCCCCCATCTATCTCTTCAGATCCCTCCTCTGCCACTGCCCCCCCCCTTACACTTTGTACCCCAGCCATAATTCACTTTGAACGACTGTTTTGCTCCTGGAATGCTTTAATAAACCTGGAACTACCTGAGAGCCCTATGTGCTCTTCACAACTACATAAATATAATCTCCTTCTGAAGGCCTTTCCTGACTTCTCTCCACCCCCAAGCACAGTTATCTGCTCTCCTGTCCGTGGCCCCACACACTGGGCATCCACTCTGTTTACACTGTTTTAGAATTATCAGTGCACATGTCTGTTGTCCCCACTATGCTTTGAATCCCTCGAACGCTAAAGCCATGCAGTAGTACCTTGGATTCCCATGTTCACAGAGTAGGTGTATATGCACTCACAGTCTATAAATATTCAGACTCCCTACCATGTGCGTAACTAGGAATCTAGAGATGAACAGATAGGCTGTACTCAAAGCCCCTACAGCCTGGAGGCACAGCCAATATACGGAGGCAAATAATAACACAATGTGACATGTGACTCTAAATAGAGTCCCAAGGAGAGGCCCTAAATACTCTCAGTTGGGAGAGAGGGGATTATATAAGTTATTTCCTTTATGAATTGCATTTGGACTTTTAGAATTTCAGGTCTACGGTTCAAGATGTCAGACTGGACATGGCTCCCAGACAAGACCCCATTGAACAGCTAACAAAGATGTACAAAATAGAATACATAAATCCTTGGAAGTACTGGTTAACAAACAAAACAAAACAAGCAGGTACAATTCACACACAAATCTCTGAAGGGTAAAGAGCAAATGGAATTACTAAGGCATAAGCTAGAGCACAAGAGGTCAGTGACAGACACAGACAGAAGACTGGAGTGAGTGTGTGACCCAGTGCAACCTAGTAGAGCCCTAGAAAGGCTTTAGAACAGAAGTGAGCAGGCCTGGGGAACCAGAGAGGGCTATGGGATGGCCATGATGAAAGAATCAAGACTACCCTGGGAAGAGCCAACAGTCTGCATGAGGGCTGGGAATGAGGGCAGGGAAGAGTTCAGGGTAAATCCACAAGCCCATCTTGAGCTGAAGAAAGAGAAGAAAGATGTTCCACCCAGTCAGAAATGTGCTGCAGTGCTCAAACCCCACAGCGCACTCCCTTTCACCACGGAAATTGTGGGAGCTCAAGCGACCCGCTCTGCTCCCCGCCATGCCCAATAAGAACCAGCCTGCCATTCAAGGGGACCTGCTCATCTACACAGAGCTTTTTGGATAAATGGACCACGATCACCAAGGGAAACCGTGCCATCCAGCTGCCTATGCTGTCAGGCAAGAGAGTCACAAATAAAAGTAAGCCAACTGAGGGTGCCAGGACGGCTCAGTTGGTTAAGCGTCCGATTCTTGATTTAGGCTTAGATCATGATCCCAGGGTCATGAGATTGAGCCCCACATCAGGCTCAGCACTGGGCACAGAGCCTGCTTGGGATTCTCTCTCTCTCTCCCTTTGCCCCTCCCCGCCACCCCCCCCCCACACACACACTCTCTCCCCCCGCCTCTAAAAATAGTAATTAAAAAAATGTAAGCCAACTAGGTCAACATTTGAGGAAAACTGATGAGAAAGAGAAATCCCAAGACTGAAAAAATGCACAGAGTGGATCCTGGAGGCAACAGACATAAGCAAGAAACGGAAGAGAATTTTCAAAGCACATTTCATCAGAAAGCTCACAGGAATTTGGAAAGTTAGTGCCGCCATGAGAAACAGGCAGTGAAGCGTCACTGGAAATGTGAACTATGTTCATCAACATGCCAAAAATTTAGCAGTGGGGCCAAATAAGAGGTTGGTAATGGCTAGAGACCAAATGAGTCCTCTGGGAGATGAAGTCAAGGCAATCCCATGACACAGGTACCAGAAGACAAGGAGGAGGGAAATACGAGAAAATTACAAGTTAAACTAAATGGAGAATGGGTCCAGAAGACTCAGAATTCCTCTAAGGGGATGTTAGTGAAAGCCACGGAGTGGTGCCGATATTGAAGAAAAAAAATAGGAAAAAAAAAAAAAAGAAAGAAAGAAAACATACTCCTTGTCCTTAAAAAGAGATTTGAGTCTTAGGTTGAAAGGATCATTTCAGGATCATATCAGCATGATAGACATAAGCAAAGCAAACAACAAAAATGAAAATGCACTCCCAGTCATGATCTGATGAAATTTCAAGCAAGACACTTCTAAAAGATGCCAGGGGATCTGGCAGTAAATGCACCTGAAAAGGACAAAGGATCAGACTGCGTACAGATCTTGTGTCAATAGTTATTGGCCCCAGAGCACATGGAGGAGTGTCTATGAAGTTATGAGAGAACATGCTTTTGAATCTAGAACTTTACAACCAGTGTGAAACTAATTTGAGAATTTCCAAAATGTGGGCGGGGGGAGGGAATCCAAAAGATTATATACCAGGCAAAGAATGACTCTCCCCACAATTAGGAGTCCACATCCTAATTCCAGAAACCTATGACTATGTCACCCCACACGGACTTGCAGATATAAACAAATTAAGGACCCTGACAGGGGTCACTGCAAGTGGGAAACCTTTTCCTTCATGGTCAGAGAGAGATATGACTGGAGAAGAATGGTCAGAGAGATGTCACAATGCTGGCTTTGAAGACGGAGGAATGCAGCCCAGGGCCAAAGGATGCAAGAAACATCTAGAATCCAGAAAAGGCAAGGAAACAGATTTTCCCTGAGTGTCTCCAAAAATGAATCCAGCTCTGCCAATATTTTGATTTTAGCCTAGTGAGACCTATGTCAGACATCTAACCTACAGAAGTGTTAAGATAATAAATGTGTGTTGTTTTAAGTCACCAAGTTTGCAGTGATGTGTTACAGCAGCAACAGGAAACTGTACAGTTCCCTCCCACACTCCTCTTCTGAAAACCATTACTTGGGAATATACTATAGCAGACTGAAAAAGGAAGCTAAGAAATATAAATAAATATGATGCAAGAAACAGTGGAACTAATCCAGAAGGAAAACGTACAAGGTGGATTTACAGCTGTGCAATAAATCCAGCAAGCATTTTATCAAAATTAGACGAGAAAGCCAGAAGGCTCTCTGAAAAAAATATCTTAAGGAGAGAGTGAACTCCACAGCAAAAGCACAGACTAAGAGGCCCGATGACCTCAAATATGTGATGACTACATTTGCATATTCTACAATTTTTTTTCAAAAGATGCACGAGGAACTTTGGGAAAAATCAAAAGTTGTACAGAAGTCATGATCCAAATACACACAAATTAAATAACCGAGAGTAAGAAAAGATCATCTATTTACCCAATAGGACAGGAATATTTCTCTTCATGCGCCATAGCTTAGAATTACCATTTCTTCTTCATGGGCTCAATAACACTTCTATATTCTATATCAACTACTATTTACCCAATTACAATATTTGAGATGCTTTTGGCGGGGGTGATTAGAATTAACCTACAGACAAAGCAGGTGAGATTTAGTTATAATTATAGTACCAAACACAATTGGTATCAACACTGACAGGAGGAAAATAATGTTGACCATCAGGAGTTAGGGCAGGGGGGAGGTGAGGGGGCAGAAAGTATAGGTCCAATAGTGTCCTCCTGTTACATGATGGGAAGTCGGGAGCACTATCTAAATGACTGATAAAATAAAAGTTTAAGGATGGATAGATTTTTTAAAGCAAAATACAGCTGGCATCCCATATTAAATTAGTCTCAGGTATACAACATAGTGATTCAACAATTATATACATTACAAAATGCTCTCCAAGATAAGTGTAGCTACGGTCACCATACAAAGTTTTTACTATACTATTGACTGTATTCCCTATGCTGTACTTTTCATCCTCATGACTTATCTATTTTATAACTGGAAGTTTGTACCTCTTAAGCCCCTTCACCTATTTCACCTACCCACCCTCACCCCCACCTCTGACAACCCCCAGTTTGTATGTATAATTGTATATACATAAGTATATATTTTTTAACTCATAACCATTCATTTAACGAACATTCATTGAGTGACTCTCTCCGCCAGTCACCTTCCTGTGCATGAGGAATCTAACAGCGAACAAAATAGATAAAACCCTTTTTATCACAGAGTTTACATTCTAGTGAGGAGAGATAGATTATAAATGAATGCATGACTTATCTAGTGAGTTAGATGGCAGTCAATGCTGCAAAGCAGGAGTCAGTGAACTTTTTCTGTCAAAAGTCAGATACAGAGTAAATATTTTAGGTTTGCAGGCCAGAAGTTCTCTGTTACAAATACTTTGTCATTATAGCGGGGAAAGCAGCTGTAAGCAATACATAAATAAATGTATGTGGCTTTGTTCCAATAAAACTTTATTTATAAAAGTAAGCAGTGGGCCGGATTTGATCCATGGCCTAGAGGCCATACTTTGTATATCTTTTCTATACAGAAAAAGCAAAGAGGGACAGGCGCTAGGGAAAGCCATAGACAGATGGGGTGCCATCTTAAATACAGAGAGGACAGAAAGTCTCCGGAGAAATGATACTCGGGAAATGATCTGAAGGACGGAAGAGAGTGAGCCTTACAAATACCTCGGGAGTGTTCTAGGCAGAAGGAACTGCAAGTACAAAGAAGGAGGGGGGAGCATGCAACCTAGAGACCAGAGACCCTGAGGCTGGAACAAGAGGAGGGAAGAGGAGTATAAGACACAGGCCCCAGAAGCGAGGGAGGATGAGTATGTGGGTTGTGGGGACGATCCTGCAGTAAAAGTGTAGTCGTCAGCCAGCAGGACTCATTACCCAGGATCAGAATCTGCACTTTAACAAGACCCACAGGTGAACCCTATGCACCTTAAAGTTTGAAAAGCACCCTATGGAGCCTCCTTGGCCATCTTAAGGACTCTGGCCTTTATTCTGAATAAGAATCAACCACTGGCTTGGGGCGCCTGGGTGGCTCAGTCGGTTAAGTGGCCGACTTCGGCTCAGGTCATGATCTCGCGGTCCGTGAGTTCGAGCCCCGCGTCGGGCTCTGTGCTGACCGCTCAGAGCCTGGAGCCTGTTTCGGATTCTGTGTCTCCCTCTCTCTCTGCCCCTCCCCCGTTCATGCTCTGTCTCTCTCTGTCTCAAAAATAAATAAACGTTAAAAAAAAAAAAGAATCAACCACTGGCTGAACAGAGGAGTAACCTGATCTGATACCCATGTTAAAAGAACTTCTCTGACTAGTATTTTGTACTTACACTACAGGAGGGCAGGGGTGGAAGCAGGAAGACAAGTTAGAATATCTCAATAATTCAAGTGAGAGACGACCATGATTTGGACAAGGGGAGGTAATGAGAAGTGGCTGGGGTCTGGGTATAGTTTGGGGTAAAGTCAATAGGATTTTCCATCATTTGGGGCTTGAGGCATGAGGGGGTCACAAAAGGAGTGAGGAAAGGGAGATGACGGTAAGATCTGGGCACTTAGCAACTGCAAAGACGAATCTGGCATTTACTGAGTGGGGAAGACTGGGCGGGCGAGTGGGTTGCAGGGGGCAGGGAGGGGTGGGGCCCAAGACCATGGGTTTCACCGGAGACATTTCAAGTTTGAGATGTCTGTTAGATACCCAGGTGGAGATCTCAAGCAAGCAGTTGGATGTACAAGTCTGGGGGTCAGTAGAGAGGGCCACTTACTTGAAATGCTAAAAATAACTTCAAGAACTAAAACTGATAGCATGAGACATGGAGAGCGAAAAGGCATTCTGGAAGTAGAGCAATGACCTAAATCTTTCACTGCAGGAATCAACAAATACTATTGAAGTTTGAGAGATTAAATAACACCATACAAGCATATGAGTTAGAGTTATAGTAGTGCCCGGCCTGAAATAAAAACCAGTCGAAAAGAGCTCGTTTACGTTAAGGGAAATGAGCCAGTCACAAAAGGACAAACCCTGCCTGACTCCCCCTACCCAGAGCAGACAAATGGATAGAGACCGGAAGTAAAGGGCTGTGGCCAGAGGTAGAGGGAGGGGGAATGAGGAGTTACTGTTTCATGGGTACAGAGTTTCACTCGGAGTGGGGGAAGATGAAAAACGTTGTAGAGACAGGAGAGGGTGATGGCTGCACATCCACGGGAGTGTAGTTCATGCCACGGAACTGTACATTTAAAAATGGTTACAGGGGCGCCTGGGTGGCGCTGTCGGTTAAGCGTCCGACTTCAGCCAGGTCACGATCTCGCAGTCCGTGAGTTCGAGCCCTGCGTCGGGCTCTGGGCTGATGGCTCAGAGCCTGTAGCTAGCCTGTTTCCGATTCTGTGTCTCCCTCTCTCTCTGCCCCTCCCCCGTTCACGCTCTGTCTCTCTCTGTCCCAAAAATAAATAAACGTTGGAAAAAAAAAAATTTTTTTTTTTAAATGGTTACAATGTGGGCCACCTGGGTGGCTCAGCCGGTTAAATGTCTGACTTTGGCTCCGGTCATGGTCGTGCAAGTTTGTGGATTTGAGCCCCATGTCCGGGTGTCTGCTGTGAATGTGGAGCCTGCTTCAGATCCTCTGTCTCCCTCTCTCCCTGCCCCTCCCCACTTTCTCTCCCTCTCCTTCTCTCTCTCTCAATTTGAAATAAAAATTTTTTAAAAATGGTTAAAATGGTAAATCTTCTGAGCATTTCACCACAACACATTTTTTTAAATTTTTATAAACTCACAGAGCGAGCACACACACAAAGAGAAATAAATTGTTACCTCGCGGGATGGGAGACGAGGACAGAGCGGGAAAAGGAGATTTCTGCTTTGTGTTTTGCACTTTTCTGAACTGTTTGGATTCTTTAGCCAGATGCACACATTATTTTCATACTTAAAAAGAAAACATTTTAAAAGAATGAGGATGCAGAGGGAGAGTTTCAACCCGTGTTTCTGCTTGACTTGCAACTCAATTTCTCAACACACTATTTTATAGAAGCTGATTTCCAAGAAGCCTTCAAAGCCCCTTTTTATTATTATTATTACTAGAAGCCATTCCCTTGGAAGCAGACACTTGTGATTTTCCGACGGAGCTCACATTCAAAGCCTCGGAGGGTAAGCGCACTTGGAAACCTACTCGGCACAGCCGCCTGCCTTTGAACTGCCATGTTTTCCAGGGCCCTTCACGCATCCAGTTGGCTTCCCATCCAACACATCCATTAGGCAGCCAGTATTTACTGAGTCGCCCATGGGGGTGGCCAGAATCTGCTGGAGCATGCCCATGATAGAAAGCCTCCCACCAGCAAAGCAAGATCTCCAGAAATTCCCAGACTACAGCTGCTCATCGCCCAGGCTCCGACCAACAGCCTATATGATGTCAATTTGAAGGCCTCTAATACATCCTTCTCATCTTACAGAATTTACCAGAAATTTTAATTTTTTTAAATTTTTTTTAACGTTTATTCACTTTTTTTTTAATTTTTTTTTTAACATTTATTTATTTTTTAGACAGAGAGAGACAGAGCATGAATGGGGGGAGGGCCAGAGAGAAAGGGAGACACAGAATCTGAAGCAGGTTCCAGGCTCTGGGCTGTCAGCACAGAGCCTGATGCGGGGCTCGAACTCACGGACCGCGAGATCGTGACCTGGCTGAAGTCGGACGCTCAACCGACTGAGCCACCCAGGCGCCCCCGTTTATTCACTTTTGAGAGACAGAGAGAGACAGAGCGTGAGCAAGGGAGGGGCACTGAGAGAGGGAGACACAGAATCTGAAACAGGCTCCGGGCTCTGAGCTGTCAGCACAGAGTCCAGTGCGGGGCTCGAACCCACAAACTGTGAGATCATGACCTGAGCTGAAGTCAGATGCTTAACCAACTGAGCCACCCAGGTGCCCCCAGAATTTACCAGAAATTTTAGATTCCAGTCACAGGATTCCAGCAATCCAGAGTTAGAAGAGACTTCAGAAATCATACAGTAAAAACCGTTCCTCTTATCAAGGAAGAAATGAGGCTTAAAGATGTGTAATCACACACAACAAGTTAGAAGCAGCAGCCAGACCCAAAAGTAGGTATGACTATCAGGAAACATGCCATGCTCTAGATAAGTCTGAAAGGGTCTCCCAGAATGATAGATCCTGTCTTGTGGGGTTAGGTTGAGAAACAGGTGGTGATTAGGGGACTAGGAAGAAGGGAGGAAGTAGGGAAGGAATACCTACATGTAGGTGAAGCTACCTTGGCAGGGAGTAATAGCATGATGAGTAAGCCAGAACTCTCTGGACTGTGAAGTCATTCAAATGATGCATGGTTTCTCCGTTGATTGACTCTTTTATTCAATGTACGTGCCAGACATTGCTCTATGTGCTATGGAGGTAGATGTGGTACTGCCCTCAAGAGACAGTCCAGCAGGCCAGATGGTTACCATGGCCACCAACAGAGACAGTTGCAACACATTGTGATGAGCATGGAATAGAGCAGTATTTCCTAACCTTTTCTGGCCATAAGAATTACCCATCCCAGGGGCACACGGGTGGCTCAGTCAGTTATGCATCTGACTCTTGATTTCGGCTCAGGTCGCGATCTCATGATTCATGGGATCAAGCTGTGCATCGGGCTCTAAGGTGATGGCACAGAGCTTGCTTACGATTCTCTCTCTCCCTCTCTCTCTGCCCCTCTCCTGCTCACAGGCACACGTTCTCTCTCGCTCTCTCTCTCTCTCTCTCAAATAAAATAAATTAATAAACTTTAAAAAAAAAAGAATTGCCCATCCCAGATTTACTAAGTTTGATTATTCAGGGGCTGATAATCTGCATTTTTACTAAGAGTCCCTCCCCACGCCCTGCCAACCCCAGTAATTCTTTTTTTTTTTATTTTTTTTAAAATTTTTTTTTCAACGTTTATTTATTTTTGGGACAGAGAGAGACAGAGCATGAACGAACCCCAGTAATTCTTATGATCAGTCAGTCTGGCTTTGGAAACATTCAGAGCTGGATTCTAATTCTGATTCAGGCCAATGATGTTACCTGCCTGATGAAATTACCTATCGGGACATTCACCTCTCACCTGCTTCCAAGTTCCTAAGACTGCCTTTTCCAGCTGTCAAGATACAGTCCATTTTATATTGTTGTACAGGTTGTGTACTGCAAAAAGATACCAGTCAAAAGACTGAATGTTTGCTGAGATCCCACCTTGTACTAATTCCTCCACCCAGAGGAAGGGACCCCATTTTTTTTCATCCAAACACTCTTAGCTTTGCCTCCTGTTGAACTGTGTCTTCCCAAAGGGAGTGACTTTCATAATTCTTCAGCCCAGCTAAGGTACTTTTTCCTAATTTGTGCAAAGACCCCAAACAGACCAGCAGGATCCTGAAAACGGTACTGGTACCATTGGCCACTCCCAGAATTCCCTGCTTCAGATGCCTTCTTCATTTCTTCAGGCCCTCTACCAGGCTGGTGTATGAGCCACTTCCTGTGTGAGTCCTTGCCAGTCAACTCAGTCCTCCAAAACAGGACGCAGCACCCCAAGTACTGCTGTCCCTTGCCTAGAACGAGACACACTGTAGCTTGTAATTAACCGTAGGAGTCTTCAACTCAGATCTGAGTTCACTCTTTCATGTGTCACCTGAATAAAGCACTATTTAATGCAGGTTGAAAAGTTTCTCATGCACAACTTTGTTGCAAGGGTTGAACAAGATAACACATGTAACGGTCCTTAGCACGGAGCTGAGGACCTGGCGAGTTCTATTTCCTACGGGCGATCTCATTTGATTTCAACTTCACCATGACCCCTCTGGAGAGCTGTTATTGATATCCCCATCGCGAAAATGAGTAAACTGAATGTTGGGATGGGAAGGCAGTGGTACGGGGCTGATGTCCAAATCCAACTCTAGCTGTCTAATCCGTGCTTTGTCTACTCTTGCCACTAGATCCACACATCAGCTTTCCTCAGGGTTCCGGGTCTGAGGAGAGGAAAGGATAAGATTTCACCCTCAGTTTACAAGTGCACCTCCATTAGGCTCGTGACACAGGTATAATGGCACATAGCCTTTCGATCTTGAGGGCCAACTCGAATGGGTTAGTAATTACTGCTCAGAAGACCATGTCATGAAGGATTGCAAGAGGAAGTCAGAGTACGTAGAGTATCGTGATTGATTAATGATGCCAGCCACGGGAATGGGATCCAGGAATGATGGCAGGCCCTAAGGAGCACACCGCACCCCCTTTCAGGTTTCAAAGTCTGCCCAAAGTCAAGCACACTTGATAAAAAGGGAGGTCCAAGGGTACTAAATAAAGCTGTTAAAGACCATTAGCACCTTATTAAGACCTTTTCCCAGATGCAGCCAGAAACAGCCAAAGAATACAGAATGGGGGAACATTTTGGAGAAAGAGCATAGAGTTGTCTGCAGCATTTAACATGAAGAGCACAAACCCAGTTCTGTCTGTTCGCCTCCTTCTCTCCGAACATCGGGATAGGTGGAAGGAGGGCGCCACGGAATTCTGAAACCTCCTCAAGAGGTCCAGCGGCAGCTTATGTGTGACCCGAGGCAACTAACCTAGGCTCTCCCAGTCTCCGGGGTTCATCTGCAAAGGGCACAGAATGATCTCTCTCCATGGTTTTGTAAGAAGATCAAGTATCTAAAGAAGCTCCAGAGAACTCCACCCCTCAAAGTAGATGCTTGACAAGTTTCATTCCCCACTCCTTCCCTTCCTCCCTTGAAGATCAGGCTTGTTGAGGTATAATTTGCATACAGTAAAATTCATTTATTTCCGACGAACAGCTCCACGAACAGCCGTGTGTAACTACTACCACAGTGGGACATAAAATGCTACTCTCAACCCAGAAAGTTCCTTCATGCCTCTTTCCAGTCCATCCCTCACCCCCACCTCTAGCCCCTGGCGAACACCGATCTTCTTTCTGCCCCTACAGTGTTGGTTTTTGTCGTGACCTATTTTAAAAGCCTAAATCCAAACAGCAAATAATTCTCTTGAGTTTTTCTTTTACATCCTACTCAAAAATAGCTCGGCTCTGACAGCTCAGCTCTCTTTTCCAGGAAAATTCTTCATTAAATAAATGAATTCAATGTGCATATTAAAAACACTCAGCTTCGTATTCCTTCTATTTATAGCCAGAGTTCACCCAGCAGGGGCCCAGCAGGCCTGTCAGGGTCTCCCTGTCCTCTTCAGCCCACACTCTCTCCTCCCAGCCCCAAGGCAGAGCTGGCTGCAGGCCCAGGCGGCACAGGCAAGTCAAAGCGCCAGAAGGGGTTTGGGGAAGTGTTTCCTGGGGAGCGTGATCCTCAGCTTTTCAGCGCAAACTTGAGAACACCCTGGAATGGCCACGGGCGAATGAATGGCCATGTGATAATTAACAGCACCATGGAACAAGGGCAGAAGAAGGAGGGATGGGTAGGGCTATGCATTCTCTAACGTCCTGTCCTGCAAAAGCAGTCCCATGAGCTGAGCGAGACAGATCCCTCCACAATTCCCGGGGTCACCCCCCCCCCACCCTCACCGCATGTGCCAGATCCTGCATTAAGCACAAAAATGAAAGGTGGACACGCAGAGGGAAAAGAACTGGACCTGGTTTCTGTCCACAAAAAACTTACTATCTACTAGAGAGAGAAAACATACAGGGAAGGAAGGAGGAGTTGAGTGGGGGAGGAAGAGCACGAGCTATGGTGCCAAAGGGAGTGAGATTTTAAACCGATCTTGTCATCTGCTGGGCGTGTGACCTTGGGGATGTTGCTTCACCTCTCTGAGCCTCGAGGTTCTCATCCGTAAGCTGGAAATTACACCCACCCTCAGAGGGGTGTTATGTTTAATGAATAAGCAGCTAATGGATATAAAGCCACCTAGTCCAGTTACTGTTACAGACACACCCAGGAACGTGTAGGTACCTTCTTACCTTCCGTGTTAGGGTTCCCCACAAAAGCAGAACCGGTAAGAGATGAGGAAAAAAGAGAGAGAGAGACTCTCTCAATACATATATATTGTAGATGATAATAGATACATAGATAGATACATAGATAGATAATAAGGAATTTGCTCCTGCAATTATGGAGGCTGAGAAATCCCAAGATCCGTAGTCAGCCAGCTAGAGACCCAGAAAGCCAATGATATTGTTCCAGTCTGAGTCTGAAAGTCTGAACACTAGGAGAGCTCATGGCAAAGTTTCAGTCCAAAAGCCAGAGGCTTGAGAATCGGGAAGGTTGATTCTTCAAGTTTGTGTCAAAAGGCAGGTGAAACATGATGTCCCACATCAGCCCTCAGGCAGTCCCCCCCCCCTTGTTGTTGAATTGACTGGATGAGGCCTCCCCACATGAGAGAGGGCAATCTGTTTCGTTCAATTTACCAATTCAAGAATGTTAACGTCATCCAGAAACACCCTTACAAAGACTCAACCAGAAGGATGTCTGATCAAATGTCAGGGCAGCCCGTGGCTGGGTCAAGCTGACACATAAGATTAACCATCACCATTAACCCTCCCAAGAAGGAACTGGTGTTTTAAAGGGGTTAGATCAAGAGCTAGAGTCAGAATGAATGAGAAAAAGCTTACTTCTGACTGAGAGGTGTGGAAGAGATGAGATCTGGATCTTCTCTTCATAACTATCATGGCACCAACCCCTGAGCACCAGGCCCATCCCATAGGACAGGTTTGGGTTTAGTCTCAGACACCCCATCAGTCTCAGCTACATCCCAAGATGTGACCTCTCACTTTCTACTGGCATTACAGTCCCTGTCTTAATTCTACTAATCTGTAGGCTTCTTAAGGATATTGTTCATGACTGATGCAGTCTCCGCCTGGAACATGGCAGAGGGGCAGGAAATACTGGTTGAGTGATATGAAATCTAATCCAACCATTCCGTGCAAGAGACAAAGCACCGAAGGCTAAAGACTTATTTGTTCATTCGGCCAGCATTTGCTGAGCCCCTAGTATATTCTGTGACAATAAATAAAGGTAAGTATAGAGAGATAACCAAGATCACGTATGCCCCTAAAAGCTCAGGCTAATACAAGACAGACAGAGGGAAAAATAAAGCTCCCACTATGTGCAAGTCTCTTTACGTACATCACTTCACCTTATACTCCCACTGTCCATCCATCCATTCATTCATCCAAATATATGTGTTGAGCACAGACAGTTCCAGGCATTGCCCTAGGTTCCACGGATACCACAATAAACAAACGAGGTATAGTTCTGCTAATACAGAGGGTTTGCAGTCCAGTGGGAGACCCAGAGAGAGAGAGAGAAAGAGAGAAGAGAAAAGAAGGCAATTATGAAAAACGGCAGTACTTGCAACACGCAGAGGGATCTAGATAGAAAGAAAATATAGTCTGTCTGGGGGAGTCCAAAAAAGGTGTAACGGTAGTATTTGAGAATTGAAGGAAGAGGACGTGCTCCACAATCACACATGCAGGGAATATGGAATCAATGGGCCACTGCATCTTAGGCGGTGAGAACAACCTCCACAAAGGTCTGGCACCATGGGAGACCATACACAAAGAAAAGCTTTCATTTTGTGATAGAGCCTCTTACAGTTTAATTTTGCCCCAAACGTTATATTAAAACATAGGACCACGAGCCATTGCACACCACAGTCTAGCTCTGGCTTTTCATTCCAGCTGGTTAAACGTGACCCTGTGTGTGGCAGAAATCCAAAGGCTTCCAGTATGCAGTGCTCAGAAGAGTTGCGTCACGTGGGGCTAGAAGTGCTGGGTCAGGGGACGCCGAGGGCAGGGGATACTCCTCTGTCACCGCTATGTGCATCTTTGCGGCCCTCTTGGTATTCGCCCCAACCAATCATTAGTACGTCTTTTGGATTACATCGTGCTTTAAAGGATCGTAGACATGGCAAGCTATCAGAGAGCCGAAGTGGAGGCTTAGCGCTGTTCGTTGCTGGCTCTGTCACCACGTCAAAACGGTCTCACTTTCTCGATTAGTAATCGCTCATTTTCACCGAGGGCTATTTGCCAGGCGCTGCACCAGGCACCTACGGTCAGTCCGCTGTCAGACCTATGTCATCGCAACGAATCCTCAAGGCCACCAGCGGATGTGCATAGGGGTACCAGGATCCTCATTCTACAGCTGTGCACAAACTGAGGCCCAAGAGTGATGAACTGATGGGTCCAGAGTCACACAGAGAGGAGCAGACTGTGGTCCAGAGCTCCACAAGCTCGACGTTTCACCCTCTGCCAACTCCCTGCCAGGAGGAGAGGTGAGTGTAACCCAACTATGGGAAGAAAAGAATGTGTAAATACTGATTAGGCTAGCCAGCCTGAGAACACCATTCGTAGACTTACAATGATTCTTCAGTTCCCCCTCTACCAACCACGGGACAGTCCCTTCTCCAAGCACAGCACTCAGTATATCCTTTACAACCTCGCTTCTGCCTCAACAGCATTCATGTCCCCAACCCCAATACCAAATACTGCACATTACATCCTTTAACCCCCAAACTGTACTGCAGATAATACAGGGCAATTCCTCAGCTTCCTAATGTCTAATAAGGAGGGTTTTGACAACAGCCTGTAAGGGTTCTCTATGGCCAAACAATCTCTGGCTATTTCTACTTCCGGCCAAGATGAAGGAACGGAGACCAGGTTTACCCTACCACCCGAAACAACTGAAAAGCCTAATGAAAACACAACGGTTCTCAAGGCATTGGACATTTAGGCAAAGAAGAACCATGATTTCTGAGAGACAGGACACAACGAGGGAAATCTTCGAATGGATCCCATTTACAGCCTGTGTGAGTTTCAGGGCCACAGCACAGCACGAGGACCCAGGTGGAGGCAAGCGGACTCCCTGACCTGTGGAGACAGGGCTGGGAGTCCGGCAAGACCAAGATGGGCAGAGTTCGTGGGGCAATGTGCAGGAAGGAGCAACACACAGAGACAGGACTCCAGAGATCTGCGGATGGTCCCCTTAACCATGCAGCAGGGTGTGCATGGCGGAAAACTACCCAAGGCAGGAAGGGGGACCAGCCTGATAGAAGGAGAAGAATCAACCAATTGGCACTAACCCATATGATAAAATTGGTAGACAGCTCCTTAAAACAGTGGTTACAAATATATCCTCCGTATTCAAGAAGCTAGAGGAAAAGACCGAACACAGAGAGACACAAAAAATGTAGAAAAGACCTAAAGCGAATGATCACATCTGAGATGAGAAGTAAACAGTGTGGGATTAAAGGCAGGGTCAACACTGCAAAAGACAATGAACACGAAGACTCTCCAAAATCAAGCAGAGAGAGAGAGAGAGAAAAAAAATGGAAAAACAATGAACAGAACATCAATAAGCTTTGGGAGAATATTATTTAGAGCATGAAAAAAAAGCAAACCACACACTGGGAGAATAGATTTTCACATAATACATTTGAAAAAGGATTTGTATCCAGAAGGTATAAAGAATTCTCAAAACTCAGTAATAAAAAAAAAAAAAAAAAAAAAAACGGGCACCTGGGTGGCTCAGTCGGTTGAGCGGCCGACTTAGGCTCAGGTCACGATCTCACAGTTCGTGGGTTCAAGCCCTGTGCCAGACTCTGTGCTGACAGCTCAGAGCCTGGAGCCTGCTTCCGATTCTGGGTCTCCATCTCTCTGTCTCTGTCCTCTCCCACTCATGCTGTCTCTGTCTCTCAAAAATAAACATTTAAAAATTTTTTTAAAAAAAACAACAAACAAAAAAAAACCAACCTCAATTTAAAAACTGGATGAAAGATTTGAACACTTTACCAGGAAAGGCGGGTACTAAAAAAGCATGTGAAAAGATGCTCACCCCTCATTAGTCATTGGAGAAATGCAAAATCAAACCATGCTAAGACACGCGACTTGCCTATTAGATGTTAAAATTCCGAAAGACTGATATACTGAGTGTTGGGGAGGCTGAGGACCAAGTTGAACGCTCACAGGTTGCTGGTGGAGATGGAAAAATGTTGCAACCACTCTGCCAAACAGTTAGCCAGTTTTTAAAAAAGTTACACACCCAGGGGTGCCTGGGTGGTTCAGTCGGTTGGGCGTCTGACTTCGGCCCAGGTCATGATCTCACGGTTCGTGGGTTCGAGCCCCGCGCTGGGCTCTGTGCTGACAGCTCACAGCCTGGAGCCTGCTTCAGATTCTGTGTCTCCCTCTCTGTCTGCCCCTTCCCTACTCATGCTCTGACTCTCTGTCTCTCAAAAAATAGGGGCGCCTGGGTGGCGCAGTTGGTTAAGCATCCGACTTCAGCCAGGTCACGATCTCACGGTCGGTGAGTTCGAGCCCCAGGTCGGGCTCTGGGCTGATGGCTCAGAACCTGGAGCCTGTTTCTGATTCTGTGTCTCCCTCTCTCTCTGCCTCTCCCCCGTTCATGCTCTGTCTCTCTCTGTCCCAAAAATAAATAAACGTTGAAAAAAAAAATTTTTTTTTTAGAAAAAAATAAACATTGGAAAAGAAAAAAATTTTTAATGGAAAAGTTACCCACCCATCTATCATATGACCCACCCATGTGACCTTTAAGAGTTTAACAAGACTAATGTTCTTGGCAGCTTTATTTCTAATAGCCAACAACTGGAAATAAACCAAATGTTCATCAACAGGTCAATGGATAAATTATGGTCAATATTTACGACAGACCAACACTCAGCAATACAAAAGAATGATTGAAATGAAATGGCAAATCTGCAAATAATTATGCTGAAAAAGTCATTTTTCTTTTATTTGAGAAAGAAAGAGGGAGAAAGAGAGCAGAAGTAGGGGGAAAGAGCAGAGGGGGAGGGAAAGAGAGAGAGAGAGAGAGAGAGAGAGAGAGAGAGAGAGAGAGAGAGAGAGAGAATCTCAAGCAGGCTCTAGTACTCATCCTCACCGGGCTCGATCCCATGACCCGGGGATCGTGACCTGAACTGAAATTAAGAGTCAGAGGCTCAACCGGCTGAGCCACCCAGGCGCCCCTGTCTTCTGCCTTCTTTAGGGTACCCAACCCCTGGCTAGAACAGGAATAAATAAGTGCTTGGTAGTGCTACTTCAGATCAGCCCTCTGAGGTAAGTATTGTTATTATTGTTATATACAGTGTTGTCATATTATTGACAAGAGCCTGTAAGGGTTCTCTATGACCAAACAATCTCTGGCTATTTCTACTTCCGGCCAAGATGAAGGAACAGAGACCAGGTTCTGGGAGACCAGGGATGGTGGGAGTACCTATACAGTGTTCTGTTGGCAAAGACAACCTTGGCCAGCAACTGAGCGTACAAACTCTGAGGACAGAGCAACTCGGGTTCAAACCCGCTTGCCAGCCATGGGGCCTTGAGCTTGAGATCTCCCCTCTCTGTGCTCAGTTTCCTCAACTGCAAAACAGGAATATAAATCCTTCAAACAGGCTTTGAAGCTCCCTTGAGTCATGGGCATGAAGAACATGAAACAGTGGCTGTTACGTAATAACGTCTCAAAAGTGACAGTCAATGTCAGCTGAGGCCTAGCTTTGCAGTGTTTGTGGATTGACCGGTAACAGAAAGCATGTGACAGTGCTGACGCCCCCCTGATACAGTCCACCTGGGAAGTCCCCCTGGTGACAGTCATGTCCCATTCACCATGCCCTTGGGATGAAGAAAGAGACCTAATTGAGTCCTAAGAGATTTGGGTCTCATCACTGATTCCTCTCCAGCCCTGTCGGGCCATCTCAAAACCCCCTCAGAGCCCTGTGGACAAACCTTGACCCAAGGTCACTCGCCTCTTCCTGGACTGAACCCCACCAGCCACTGCCCCACCACCTTCCAGCTCATCTCCTGCTGAATACCCTTGGCCTATCTTGGGGCTGTTAGGCGCTCTTAGGAGAAAAGGTTCAGAGCCATTTATGGTACCTTGTCCTCTTTGGAGTGAATAAAACTGTTTAATTACTTAAATAATGATGGGGCGCCTGGGTGGCTCAGTCGGTTGGGCGTCTGACTTTGGCTCAGGTCATGATCTCATGGTTTGTGAGTTCGAGCCCCACGTCCGGCTCTGTGCCGACAGCTCGGAGCCTGGAGCCTGCTTCGGATTCTGTGTCTCCCTCTCTCTCTCTGCCTGCCCCCCCCCCCCCACACACACACATTTGTGCTCTGTCTCTCAAAAGTGAATAAATGTAGAAAGAAATAATAAAAAATAAAAAAATAATGACTAAGAGCCCTGGCCAACTCCAAATACCAGCCTTGTGACTTTGGATGAGTTATTGAATTCTCTCTGCCTCCATTTACACAGGCATTAAATGGCAATGATAATAGTAGCGACCTCAGGGGATTGTCAATGAAAACAAAATTACATAAGTCATTTAACATAAGTCTGTTGGTAAGAAGAAAGTTCTCAACAAATGTTTGCCATGTTCTTGGTTACTGTTACCACTGTTGTGTTGTCCACACAGGACACAGCCTGGTGAAGGACCAGGTTTGTCGCTGTTGGAGGCCTGAGGGCTGGGCTCTAAGAAATGAAATGGCTGGGGCGCCTGGGTGGCGCAGTCGGTTAAGCGTCCGACTTCAGCCAGGTCACGATCTCGTGGTCCGTGAGTTCGAGCCCCGCGTCGGGCTCTGGGCTGATGGCTCAGAGCCTGGAGCCTGTTTCTGATTCTGTGTCTCCCTCTCTCTCTGCCCCTCCCTCGTTCATGCTCTGTCTCTGTCCCAAAAATAAATAAACGTTGAAAAAAAAAAATTTTTTTTAAAAAATAAAAAAAAAGAAATGAAATGGCTTTGCTCAGGTCACAGCTGGCAGGAATGAGGCCTTAATCCCGAACCCTGATGCCACAGTACATATTACTGCTAGTGTTTCGGTGCCCGTCCCAACACCCAGCTCCACAGTTCCTAGAGAAGAGCAGGGAAACAGTGCTAGGGAGGCTTCGGCTCATTCCAACAGGCAGGTACTGAAGTCAGAGAAGCATTCAGAGCAGCCAGGGCCCCTGAACAGAACACACTGAAAGCAAAAGACTCTCTCTTTAGGAGGCAGTGTCAGAGTGGTCAAAGGCCCAAGCTCTGGGATGAGGCCTGGCTTTAAATCAGTGCTCTGCTACTAAGCAGCTACATGGCCCTGTACAAAGGCCCTTGATGCCTAAAAAGGTCCATTTCGTCATATATAACACAGGGATGGCGGGGGTACCTCCTGCCTCTTCTAAAGCATGGAGCGTAACGCAGGCGCGCAGAAGCTCTAATTATTATTACCCATTTTTCACCCTCCGAGCCGTACTTCCTCCTCCTGGAGTAAAGACCAAGCCCACTAATATGGCCTACAGAGCCTGAGTCTGTCCCTATGTGCCCGTCTAGTCTAACGCTCACCTTTGCTCACCCCGTGCCAGCTACGTTAGCGAGATGACTTTATAATTTCTCCTCCAAACAGAGATGCTTTCGAGTGCGAGAAGGCTCTAGGAATGACTATTCTGGGCAGGAACAGGGACTGCCCCTAGCAACCAGGGACATAGGACCCTACACAGTGACCTCTCCATTTCTCATTTGTGCCAAACTCCTTTGCGACTTCAGGCATAATGCTTTACCTAACCAAACGCCCTTCCCCTCCCTCTTCACTTGGCCACCTACCGCTCACTCTTCCAGACTCAGGCTCAGCCGCAGCCTTCACGGAACCCTAAACTCTTCATCCCTCCTCCCACACCTTCCCTGTCAGTGATTATTTCTACCAAGGTTGATTTACATCTATCTCTCCCACTGGACCGTAAGCTCCATAAGCACAGGCCGTGGCTTTGGTTCATCTCTCCATCTCAACTGTCCAGCAGTTACTGAATGAATGACAAAGTGAATAACTGAAATTTATGATCACATTTGACCTGGGCAATAACTCTGTAAGATGAAAAAGTATTACCATCCCCAATTCACAGATGGAGAAATGGAAACAGAAGCTAAGCACTTCGCCCCAAGTCATACAGTGAGTGGATCGATGAGGACACCGGACTCTGACCCTCAGAGCGTTTCCTGCTACTGCCCATGGTTCCCTAATCCTCCATCTCCATGTCCTTCTAGATCTGAACAAGTCAACCTCTACAGTGACTAGCTGAGAAATGCAAGAGAAATCTCTCTGAACGTGGAAAAGCCCTCTCCACTTCTTATTTTAGCAGGAGGTTGGAAAGGAAGCTTACTGCAAACAGATGTAAGAAATAAACAGTTTTACCAGGCCGAATGTAGCCTATTTCAGTGGTTACTGAGATCGAAACCCCAGGGCAGTGTCTGGGTTGACCTCAGCTCTCTGAGGACAGCAGAGTATCACCAAGGTTCTAGCCACAGTCGGGAGCCTCAGCCCAGGAGAAGCACACACGGGCAGGGCTCAGAGTAGCAGTGACCCGAGGCGGCCAAGACTGAAACCCGAGAGGCCTCTTGAACTTGGAGGGAGAGGGCAGTCAACCAAATGCTCCGTTGTCCACTGAAAGTTACACCCAACGCAGTATTAATCTCTTTTAGCAGAGGGCTTTATGGTTTTCAAAGTGCTTCCATAAACAGCTTTATCTTCCTTTTATCCTAACCACAAAAAAGAGATGTGGGAACAGGCAATGTAGCAAAAATGATTAGGATCATGGGATCTGGAGCCAGACCAGATCGGATCCCGTTTCCGACACTTTCTATCTATGGATCTTAATTAAGTCACTGAGCCCCCCTTGAGCCTCAGTTTCCTCATCTATAAAACAAAGATGGTATTATTACACACAGGCACATCCCAGAGACACTTACATGATTTATTTAAAATGCCCGACTCATGGGGCGCCTGGGTGGCTCAGTCGGTTAAGCGGCTGACTTCGGCTCAGGTCGTGGTGATCTCACGGTCCGTGAGTTCGAGCCCCGCGTCGGGCTCTGTGCTGACAGCTCAAAACCTGGAACCTGTTTCAGATTCTGTGTCTCCCTCTCTCTGACCCTCCCCTGTTCATGCTCTGTCTCTCTGTGTCTCAAAAATAAATCAACATTAAAAAAAAAAACAATTTTAAAATGCCCGACTCATATACTCAGTAATAGTTCAATATTCACAGCCCTTCAGTCTAAATGTCCCGATACCATTCCATTGAGTGGGATTTCCTTATAGGGAGGCCGACCAGCAAACATTCTCCTCCCTGTTTCATCTCCACAGTCAAACAGCAGGCTGAGTAAATATTTGTGCGATGAATCAATAAACCAGTGAAAATCTGTCCTATGATGGCACCAGGAAGCCTTTCCCACTCTCCTGGTTCAGGGGCATAAACGCTTCTGGAATAACAGGCTGTCAGGCATTGATGGATCACAAACCGGTGGGTTTACCAATGCCCTCAGAGCAATCACGTTTAAAGAAAAACCCTTTAGAGCACATTGACAGGGGGTGGAGGAGAGACGGGTTAGGTTCTGATGAATCCCACACATGGCCTGACAGGGTGACTGGCAGCCTCATCAAATCGGTTCTTGGCGGAGGCACTTGGGGAGTTCTCACTTACTAGCCTCTCCAGACCTGTCTGTCTGTCCTCGGCAGACCCCGCCTCTGATTGGGGAGGCCTAAGTCAGGCGACTAGGGGGGCCTGCTGATTGGAGTCAGCTCTCTGGGCTGTCAGCTGGGGAGAGGGGGATATTGAATTCATCAGTCTTGTTGACAGAGGATGTGGGAGGGGGACGGAGCTCCCAGAGCGCAGGGGAAAACCCAGTGGAGGGCAAAGCTGTGAAGAGCAACTGGTTTGGCCTTGGGCATGGTGACCCCCTGAGCCAGAGGAATGACCCGCAGATTCCCATTTTTTGTTTCAAATTGCACTAAATGATGGATGATCAATGTCAGCTCTTGGTCGTCACTCAACTACTTGGTCTAAGAAAAGCAGTAAACAATTTCCTAAATGTTGTGCCTCATGTTTTTAGATATTCTTGATGTCGTACATTTTTCTCCTTAAGAATTAGACATTCTGTTCCTATCTGGGAAGGGGAAAAGAACTTGGAATTTATTGAACACCTATTATGTGCCTTGTATGTACATGTCCATTTGTCATTGCATTGCTCTGAGAGGGAGACATGAGTATCTCCCAAGTTATAGATAAGGAAACAGGAAAAAAAGACAGGTGACTAGCTTGCCAGGCCACCTAGAGACAGTGACAGAACCAGAATTTCCACTCAGATCAATTCACCTCGAAAGTGCAGTCCTCCCACGCCCAACCCACTTCACCTCTGCTCCAGAACCAATAAATAAGCGGAGTTGGCTTCGCCTGTTGCTCTCTTATTGAGAACATTTATATGCTTTTCACTGGTTAGTTTTTGAAGTGAATTCTTTCTCTCTGTGCATTTTAGCTAGAACCCTGTTAAGTTCCCTGCCTAAAACTTTACATCAGTTGTCTTCAGTCGGCAAGGAATCTAAAAGAGTGCTTCCTACCCCAGGCCTGGGCCCCTCCAGAACCCACCAAGAGGCACCCTTTTCAAAGGTTCTCAGAGCCACGACAGACACAGAGATTCTCTTCTTTCAAATTCCTGGGGCTGTCCTAATTAGCAGGTGGTAGAGGAGAGAGGAGAGTTTCACAGTTGGTACAGAGAGCTGGGCCAATGTCTCCTTTGGTTACAGTGCTCTGGGATTCTGTGAGTTGGGGGTATCCTCTGGTTCAAAATCCCCATCCCACACTTCCGCCTTCCCAGTCTTGTTTCCACAACCAAGGATTATATTGTTAGCCTTCATGCTAATGATATTGAATCACAGATTTGGAAGGGCTATATCCAATCTGCCATTTGATACTTGGGCCTCATCTATAACATTGTATCTTACCCTTCTCCAGCAACAAGGAGTTCACTATCTCATTCCTTCATTGGATAACGTGGCTGTTAGAGAGGATATTGACCGAGGGAAGTTACTCTCTCCCTTTACATTATTTTGGGCACAACATTAGCAAAAACATGGAAGACAGAAACAGCCCTGTACATTCGATGAGGATTTGGAATCAGAACACAAGAAGTCAAGTCCTACGCCTCCTACTTCTTAGCTGGTGACGTCAGACAGATCATTTAACCTTTGTGGACTTGAATGTTTCTTTCCTTGGCTGTAAAACAGGCAGTAATACCTGTCCTATCTACCCCAAGAATTTGCTGTGAATATCAAATGAGACGATGAACGGTTCCTTTTACAGAGAAAAAGACTGTGTGCATTTAAAATATAAGTTATTTAAAAATAAAATAAAATACAGTAGTTATTATCATTGATGCTTTCTTATCCAACTTCACTACTTTAAACAAGAAAGGAAACAAAGCAGTTGTTTTGTTTTCTTACTACTTGCAAGTGAGAGGGTTGCCCCCCATCATAAAATCCAGAGGCAGCCCTCGACTAAGTTTTGCCACTTAGCACATGCAAAATATTCCCAGACGACATCATGAAACTGCTTTTCCCTGACCCCCCAAATCCCCTTCCTGATCCAGGCATACTCTCCGGGTCTCTGGGGGGAGAACTCATGCTGACTTGCACCCACGTTGCCCGGGGCTGCACTGACAGAGACAGATGTCAACAGGGTGAAACCAACAAATTAATTTTGCCTGATGACCTAAGCCAGATGTGGACAGAAGTCTCAGAGGGAAGACAGAGCTGGGGGAAAGATGCGGTCTCTCCCCGCTATGCGATAACCCATTCTGTTTTTTCAAGATTATCTATCAGCCATAGGCCTCAAAACTGTTCTATACCCTAAACCTTTCTGAAACAGCATCCCCAGGTTATCCAGACTGAGCCCTTCTGGTTAACTGTGGCTATCAACTTTTGGGAAAGACCTGCTTGACAATGTCAAGGGCAACAAATGGTTCTTAAACTAGATGACACAGCATTTAATTCTCAAAACAATCCTATGTGGTCAATTTTATCATTCCCATAATTTAGATGCATAAATTTAAGCCAAGGGAGGCAAAAGTTCTCATCCAAGTTCACCAGGTGGATCCCCTCCCCTTACCCTACAGAGACCACCACGATCATGATTATCATGTTCACCATTCCCTCACTTATTTTCTAAATTTTACCACATGTGTGTAGGTTTGCAAACACTTGAACTTCACATAAAAAGAATCATGCTGGACGCTCTCTTCTGCAACCTTCTTTTTCTACTTAACATGTTCTCAGTGTAGTGTAAACATGCCACGTGTAAAGGGTGTGCTCGATTGGGGACATGTAACATTTGCTCGGGCTGCAAACTGGGAGATGTTAGATAAGGAGTTGAATATATGATCTGGAGCTTAGGAGAAAGATACAAGCTGGAGATAAACGTTTGGTGGCCGTCAGCTCATCAGTGGTGCCTGAAGCCAAGGGAGAGCAGATAGAGGGACAAGATAGAGGCTCATCCACATTGTTTCTGAGACTCTGTTTCATTATTTTTTATTGCTGCATCACTCCACTGTATGAATACTCCACAATTTATTTAGCCTTTCTACTGTTGATGGATATTTGGGCTGTTTCCAATATTTGGTGAGTACAATAATGCTGCGATGCACTTCTATACATCTCCTCTGAAATTGTCTAGGATATATAATCAGGGTCAGCATTGCTGGGTGAGAGGCTTTGCACGTCTTTAGTAGGTCACCGAAAACTTCTTTTCAAAATGATTTGTATTGATCTGCACTCCCATCATCATGGCATGAATGTTTCAATTACCAACACTGATGCCGTCACACTTTCCTGAGTTGGTTGTCCCTCTATCTGCTCTCCCTTGGCTTCAGGCACCACTGATGAGCTGACGGCCACCAAACGTTTATCTCCAGCTTGTACCTTTCTCCTAAGCTCCAGATCATATATTCAACTCCTTATCTAATGTCTCCTAGTTTGCAGCCCAAGCAAATGTTACATGTCCCCAACCGAGCATACCCTTTACACGTGGCATGTTTACACTGCACCAGCTTTACTCGGTCACCCAAAGCAGAAACCAGGACATCACCGTAAGTGTCTTCTTTCCCTTTTAGTCCTACCTCCACATCTTGTCAATTGTACTACTCAAATGTCCCTTGAGAATCTCTTCCCTCTCTTATTGTGGTTTGCTACTGTGTCTGGGCTCGTGGTAAGATTGTTCTTCCTCATTCTCTGAAGTTAGGAAGGCCATGTGACGTGGTTGGCCAAAGAAATGTATGCAGACGTGACCTATGTCACTCCCAGGCAGAAGGTGCAAAGCTCAGTGCATAATTTACCATAACCCGAAACCCCTGCCACAGTGATGGGTAACATCACATCTGGGAGGGGCTCCACCAGCCTCGATTCTCGAGCGAGAACAACAAAACCCTGCTTACAGATAATCAACATGTGTTCACAGAAACAAACCTTTCTTCTTTTAAGTCGCTGAAATGTTGAAGTTACTTGTCACTACAGCATCACCAAGACTATCCCGACAAATACACCTTTCTTTCCATCTTTCTGACGGCTGAACAGGCATCAACAGGAAGGTGAGAGAATTTTCCAGTTCCGCTGGAGCCCACTGCTATGAAATTTAATTTTTTCTTGCAACTTCCTGCATAAACCCTTGCGTTGGCATAAAAATAATAGCCTTTGAATGCCTAACTTCAGAATGTTCTGAGTTCTTTCCAAGTGGCATGAGTTGCTCCTGGCACTTTCTTCCAGAGCCCAGCCACCCTCTATCTGTGCAAGTCAGCTGTTATCTTCTTTCCAAAGCCACCAAATCCCAAAATAGTCTAAGTTGGGAGCAGGCTAATATCTTTCAGGCAAAGTCCAGGGTCAGGTTTCAAGGGCACCGCACCGTTTGCTAGCCAGCTGACTGAGGGATATAACCTGGCTAGTCTGTTATGCTTAGAGACCTACAGACCTTTACTTCTAAGGAACTGACCACACCGAAGTCATGTCATGACACTGAGTAAAAGGAAATTAACACTGGCTGAGCACCTTCAAGTGCCAGGCATTTTATGTGTACTGTCTTGTTCAGTCTTCAAAACCACCCTGTGTGTTAGATATAATTAGTCTAGCTGACAAGTCATTCCCAAAAAAGATTCAAATTGAGTAAGTGACTGGCCAAGGTCACAGCAAAGACTCTGGGTCTAAAGCCCAGAGCCTCAGGCTTCTGGTAAAAGGTTCTTTCCACTCTACCCTCGACTCTGAATTGTGTCACTGCCCTCAAAGATTAAACAGTAAACCAAACACAGGCAGATGAGTATTCTGAGCCTTGATTCACTTGTCTAACAAGCACTTGCCTCCTAGTCACTCAGTGTGAGTAGCAGTGCCAGATCAGGGGAAAAACAGAGAGGGGTAAGATAGAAGGAAAAGGAGAAGGAGAAGGAGAAGGAGAAAGAAAAGAAGAAGGAGGAGGAGGAGGAGGAGGAGGAGGAGGAGAGAAGAAGAGGAAAAAGAAGAAGGAGGAGGAGGAGGAGGGAAAAAGAGGAAAAAGAAGAAGGAGGAGGAGGAGGAGGAGGAGGAGGAGGGAGGGGGAGGGGGAGGAGGAGGAGGAGGGGAAGGAGAAGAAGAAGAAGAAGAAACCCCTGCTCTCAAAGGGCTCGTGATATATAGTGGTGCACAATGACAGGCAAGCAGATGAATTACACTGTGATGTGATGAATGCGTCCATTCATTCACTTGGCAAGCATTTACGAACAGCTGAAGATTTGCAGCTAGGATCACAGTCCCTGTCTTCAAGGAGCTCACAGTCCAGTGTCACCGTGAAACAACAGGAGTTTGTCAAGCGGGAGCACGAAGGAGGGCATGGCCAGTTCCCTCGGGTGAGTCAGCAAAGACTTCATACCTGCGGTCATTCTGTAGATGTTTTTTGAAACATAGGTTGATAAGGTGATAACCACTAAAAGAAGAGTGTTCCAGGCCACTAGAGCAGCATAAGCAAAGATGTACAGGGCGGGGCTGTGAATTCTGCCCTGGAGAATGAGGGACAGCCTCCCAGAGGAAGCAACCAGTCCACTATTGGCCCCACTGACAAGGTGCAGAGACGGCACGGCCAGGGCAGACAGAACAGCAGATGCCAAAGCAGGGAGGCTTCGCTGGAAGACACTTCACGCATCTGAGCATGCCTGGGGTTCGAGGTTCACACAGGGGAGTAGCAGAAAATGAAACTGGACAGCAAGGGCCAGAGGCAGATCGTCAAGAGCCTTGAATGGTTTGCAAAGAAAACTGAAGGATCTCTTATGAGCAAAACAGAGCTATGGATGTCATATCAGTGCAATTTTTTTTAAATGCTTAGAAAAAGAGCTTGACACATAGTAACTCTTCAACAAATGTTGGCTCTTATTTTTAATTATTGTCTTAGCTGTGGCTGCTACATTAAATACCATAGACTGGGTGGCATAAACAGCAGAAATTTGTCACAGTTTGAGGGCTGCAAGTCTGAGATCAGGGCGCCAACAGGCTCGGGTTCTGGTGAAAACTCTCTCTCTGGCTTACAGATCGTGCCTCCTTATCGTATCCTCACATGACAGAGAGCCAGAGAGCCAGCTCTCTAGTCTTTTTTCACAAGGGCACTAATCCCATGATGGGACCCCCCCCATCCTCATGACCTCAGCGAACCCTAATTACCTCCCAAGAGCCCCTCCTCTAATACTATCACATTGGGAATTAGGGCTTCAACATAGGAATTTAGGGAGACACAAACATGCAATCCATAGAAATTAACCTAACAAGGTGTTATAAGAAGGAAACAATGCGATCACATTTGCAATTTAGAATGCTCCCCCCTGGCAGGCATGGGGGATGTCGTAAGTGGAGAGTTCCCTGCCACCACTGGCTGTACGTACTTGGCTGGCAGGTGAGATCTTGGATCCTCCCCTGTGCTTCTGCAGAACCACTGTTTCCTCTCCCACCACACTTAGTGCACAACTATCTGCTTATATGCTGGGCACTCACGTTAGATGACGAGTTTCTTGAGAGACAGCGGTTGCATTGATCTTTGGGTCCTCAGCACCGTCTGGCATAGAGTGTGTACTAAAATAATTGTAAATGAACGTGAGTCCACATAACCACCTGCCACTGCAACTGGTCTCCACCCCACCTGGGAGTCGTTTCCTCCTTCCATATTCCACGTTCAAGTGCCTTGTCATTGCAGCCTGACCTGGTCTGAGGTTTATGATGTCATGTTTCAAAAGTTCCAGCTCAGACCAAGGGTGGTTAAGGATGGTGTCTACGTCCCCTTCATGGTCCAGACCCATCCACATTCGAGTTTCCACTTTCTCTGCACTTGCCTCGAAACTGATGACAAATGAATTTTGCAACAAACCTAGGAAATTACCTCAGCACCCAAGCCATTTCCTGGGGCCGTTTACATTCTTTAATGTACAAAGAAGGTTGAGGTACTTTTTCTTTTTGGATTCCCTGGACCACTGGCAAACCCTTTTCACCCATATAAATGGAGGGGGGATGATGTCACAGCACAATAAAAGCTCTCGCTGCCTTTGCCTTCCCTTTCATGGTTAATGATGGACTCAGATTTCTCTGATCTTGGCTCCCTCTCCAAGACTGACATTATCAGATCACTGGGATGTCTTAGGCCTTCTGCCATTTGAGACAACGGATAGAGAGCTCATGGAACAAGACACTGATTTTCCTTTATTTTTTATTTATTTTTTATTTTTTTAACGTTTATTCGTCTTTGAGAGACAGAGAGAGACAGAGCATGAGCGGAGAAGGGGCAGAGAGAGAGGGAGACACAGAATCCGAAGCAGGATCCAGGCTCTGAGCTGTCAACACAGAGCCCGACGCGGGGCTCGAACTCACGAACTGTGAGATCATGACCTGAGCCGAAGTCGGACGCTCAACCGACTGAGCCACCCAGGTGCCCCTTTTAATTATTTTTTTAAGCTTATCTATTTATTTTGAGGGAGAGAGCAAGCAGGATACGGGCAGAGAGAGAGAGGGGAGAAAGAGAATCCCAAGCAGGCTGCGTACTGTCAGCCAGAGCCCGACACAGGGCTTGAACCCATGGACTGTGAGATCATGACCTGAGCCAAAATCTAGAGTGGGATGCTCAACCAACTGAGCCACCCAGGCACCCGGTACTGATTTTTCACATCATGGTGTTAGGCTGCACAAACTACTGACGTATCCCAAATGGATCACTTAGCCATTCATTTATTTAAGCCACGTGTATAGGGATCTGACAGTGAGTCAGCCTGTGCTGGATTCTGAGGCCACAGTGCTGAGGAAGGCATATAACCTGCCTGCAGGAAACAGAGCATGATGCTGGTTCTAGATGAAACGACATGACCGGGACCTGCTCATTCACACCAATGAGTTTACAGGGTAGGTGGATATACGGAATGCACGTAATGATGTGGCTAGGACACAGTTAATATAACATTGAGGGTAGCGAGGACTTTAAGGAAGTAGATATATTTAAAATATATAAATACACATTTATTCTCTCTCCACATACATATGTATGAGAGATGCGTATCTTAGGTATAACTAACTATATAGGTTTACAAAGCTATGTATACCTATCCTATGTATATCCTATACATTTCTACATATATTATAAACATATGTTGCATATGTATAGATTTACTCTAGTGCTTACTGTGAGCCAGATGCTTTATAAAGTGTTTTCACAAATGAACTCACTAACTTCAGCCCTCACGCAATCTCCATGAAATAGGCACAGTCGCCATCGTCCATACTTTACAGATGAGAAAACTGAGGCTTAGACATTGAAGAAGCGTGCTCATGATCTAATGCGTTGTTGAGCAAGGATGTGAACCAGGCAGAATACCCCCAGAGCCTACGATGCATCAGCATATGGACCTGGAGGCATGGGAGGAAGAGTTGCAACAAACCTTTGGGGTGGGACACTGCAGACCACTCTCAAAGGATGGCAAGTAATTTAGTTTAAGATTAAAGTCAAGGGGTCATGTGGATGAAGGGCCACACTCTGGAGGGCAGCACAATAGACAGTGGGTACAAGGTGCAGGCATACAGACGGTGACCAGCTTTCTACCTGCAAGGGTGCCCAGGAGCGGAGCGGCTCCTCTTTTCTGCCCAGCTTAGCCTGTTCGAAGGGTCTAGCGACCTGCCATCTTGGTGGTGAAACACTTGAGCTCCGGGATTCCACTAGGTTGACTTTTGAGTAGAATGGCACTAGAACCTGAGAAGCATCTTCTCTTGCCTGAAGACACTCCCAGTATGACTCCCAGTATGACTTCTCGCCTGAAGACACTCCCAGCTGTCCCAGCTGACGGCAAAGCCACTAAGGAGCTGCCCTGCTGTCTATGCTGTGAAATAAACCACCCCAGACCTGAGAGCGTAAAACAGCAATCATTTTGTCGTGCTCACAGACCGTGTGTTGGGAACTGGGAAAGGGCGGAGCAGGTACCGCTGTTGTCTGTTCTACAAAGTCTGGGGCCTCATCTGGAAGAGCTAGGCTGGCGTGACTTGACAGGTGGGAGCAGGGATGGCCTGGAGGCTCCTTTACTCAACAAATCTGAGGTTGATGCTACTGCTGAGAACTCTGCAGAGTCTGCCAATCAGAACACCTACAGGAAGCCACTCCGAGTGGCTGCCTGGGCTTCCCCACAGCATGGCGGCTGGACTCCAAGAGTTAACACCCAACAGAACCAGATGGAAATGAGCCACATAGGGTCACTTCTAATAGAGTCACAAGCCCATTCAGATCCAAGGGGAGGCAATTGGACTCCCACAATTAAAATCATGAATGTCAACATGATATTGTTAGAAGAGCACATAGGATGGGAGAGATTGCTGTGGCCATCTCTGAAAAATAAATTTCCCACAGAATCTCATATTCAGAATTCAGAGCCCCCCCCCAACATTTGAGGCCAGCTACTTTTTTATCAGAGAGCTTGCTACAAAATGCCAGCCCAGCAAAAAGACATCATCATCAGCCTCACCCAATTTCCACAGTCATTTGCCCTCCAAACCCTTATCCAGAGACTATCCACACAAGATGGGACCTCAGAATGAGTTCTTTCCCAAATCCCTTCTCAGGACATTTGCACCAGCTCTTCTCTCTGCTTTCAGCCACCTTCCCTCAGATCTTTCCAAGGCTGGGTTGCTCCCCATCTGGGGCTCGATTCAAACATCACTTCTGTGGAGCAGCCCTCCCAGATTACCTATGCTCAAGCGTCCCCTCTTTCCAGTACCTCATCTGGTATTGTTCTAGCCCTAATATTCCCACTACCTGAAATTATCTAGTTTATTTATGTGTTCTTTCCACCTCACTCCTTCTGTGTGGTAACGCCCATGCAAAGACAGACCTTGCTCTTTTGGCTCCCTGGCACCCAGCCCAGTGCCTGGCATGCGGGAGACATCCATTAAACAGTCCTTGAATGAATAAGTGGAAAATGATGCCATATCCAGAAATCTTTTTATTTCTCATCTGTGGGATTTGGGGTAAGGAGAATAAAAGGTTGTTACACAGATCCCAATAAAGCGTAAACTTCCTTTCCTTCTCCTCTCCACTTCCTGAATCCTCTCCCAAATTTTCTTCTTTTTTTTTAAAAAACAGTATGGTGCACAGAAGAGTGCTGTGCATGATTTTGCAACAATTTAGAAAAGGAAAATATAGCGACTACTTCTTGAATTGCCTCTCCATAGAATTTCTGGCAGTTAAATGTATTCCACTATAAATTCCCTCATGGACTTCTTGTCTTTATAACATGAAGTGTAGCTAAAAATATATAAGAATATAAATAATATAATATGTAATTCATTTATATATAAAATATCTACATTTGTTTAATGTATTATATACATTTGTATTATTTATATGAAATATAAATATTTAAGTTTATATTTATTATATTTATGTTTTATAAAACATTTTATAATGTTTATAATTATAATATTTATATAATATAAAGTGTATATTTATGTCAATATAATAGTTATGTAAAATATAAACATACATTATAAGATCTAATAAGAGTAGCCTAAGAAACAATTTTTGGTCTTTCTTTTAAGTATTTGATCTTTCCTTCATAAAGATTTTATTTTGAGGGCACTCTTGACTTCAGCTCAAGTCATGATCTCAGGGTTCCTGAGAACTGCGATCTCAGCAACCATGAGATGGAGCCCTGGCATTGGGTTCCACCCTGACAGTGCAGGGAACCTGCCCGGGATTCTCTCTCTCTCTCTCTCTCTCTCTCTCTCTCTCTGCCCCTCCTCCACTCACTCACTCACTTTCTCTCTCTCTCAAATAAATAAAATTTTAAAAAAGATTTTATTTTTAGTGAAAAAACTAAGTTACATCACAGTGGTACGGAAGTATATATCAAAGAACACATAACTATCGAAAGCACTAAAAATAGTATACTTGAATTAAACAATACCCACGGTTCGAAAAACCTCAAACAAATGAATAAAATGGAAAGTCTAAGAGATACGGCAGAATTTTGTTTTCATGTACTGTAACTCACATATTCTCTATTCTTTGATGGGAGAATTCAACACCTACGGTGTCTCCCCGAGGAAGATGTCAACATTCATGCACTTCCTCCTCCAAGGTTTTGATAAAGGAGGATCGCAAAGAAAAGGGAGATCTTCGCCCTTCTCTGAAATACACTCCCCAGTCTTGTCCTTCCCATCCAGTCCCTCCTCCCCGGCAACCCATGTAACTGCCCACTAATGACGAAGCAGCACTTATGAGCCACCTGCAGGTGCACTGACTTAGGCACATCAGATTTTATCCAGAATTTTTCACAGGAGTAAAATTATACTCACCCACACACCAAAAAGGAGGTCTGCTAGAAATCTTTTAAAAACCGGGTGCTTAATTTATATGAGACGGTGTCTAGACATTTATTTTCTGGAAATATTTAACTTGGATAAGACATGTGGCCCCCAAGATGAATGCAGGATTGAAATATTTCACTTGAAAATTTGTGCAAGGAAACGTCTGGTTGAGTGCAGTGAGGTTAAACATCGAAATATTTTCCTAGAATGGAAAGGTCATCCTGTTTGCTATGTGCTGGCAGGACACTGCCTCTGAATACTCCTGGCATTATGTTGGAAATATACACTTGGGCAATGATCGCTTTTGTTGTGCCCACCTTTCTATAGTTACATATGTCTGCACATGAGCCTATACGTCGTATACGTGACCGCTATAACCCCGATAGTTACTGGGGGAGAAATACTATGACAGAAATTCTGGAGATTATACACAATGGGAGCTTTATTGGACTTTAAATTGGAAGCTTTGCCTCAATATCCTAGACCACAGGGGCCAGCAAATTTTTCTGCAAAGAGTCAAATGGTAAATATTTTAGGATTTGTAGGCCATATGGTGTATCACAACTCCTCGGCTCAGCCATGGCAGGGCGAAAGCAGCCAAAGACAATACATACGCCGGTGGGTATGGCTGTATTCCAATAACCGTGTTCACAAAACCAGACATTTGCCAACCCCTGTCCCAGACCAGTAGCTTTTGAATTGTCTTAACTGTGACTCATAATAAAAAATAAATTTTACACCATCTCCCAAAACACAAACACATATATATATGTACGTCCCCACACACGTGGGTGTGTGCTCACTGAAACAATCTCTTTACAAAGAGCATACACTGATACCTGCTATTCTATCCAATTTGATTCGAAATCACTTTAAATGCTGACGGCCACCATCTAAATCGACTTCAAGATCCACTCGTGGGTCGTGACCCTCAGTTTGCAGAACACAGTACCAGGCTGACGCTGTGCTTGTGTTTAAAGCGAACAGCATGTGAATAGCTAGAAGTAAATGAACAGGCATGTTCTGAGGGTTCTGCTGCCTGCTTGGGTTCTTGCATCTCTGGGATCTGATAGGGTGGTGACCCAAGAACCAAGAAGAACATGCATTGCTGAGAATGAGTATAAACGGTCTGAACAGGAACCGCAGGACAGGAAGCTAGCATGCCTTATCTTCTTCAAAGCAGAACTGGGAAACAGAATCTTTTCTCTTTGCAATGAGCCTAGTAGAGTTGGCAGAAATCCTTCTCTAAATGGAGCCCCAGTGGGCAAGAAAACAATGAGGAAGAGTCTTTCTGATGCAACAGACCAAGCATCAGATAGTCCTACGCTGGCCACTATCTATCTGATGGCCTGGTCAGGTCACTGACCTCTCCTGCTAACCGGGAGGTTAGGTTAGGAGAGCAGGTTTCCTCTCCTGCTAACCGGGTGACGTTATGCCTTCCTGCACCTTCCTCTCTGAGCTGTAGATGCCCGGACTGTAAGGCAACGTTAGCTCCCTCCGAGGACTGCCATGACGATTACACAAACTAATGATGTATGCAAAGTGCTTAACACAAGCCTAGCACAAAGCCAGTGCTTGATACGGAATACTTGCTTCTGACACGTCACACGTGGTACGTAATGCTCTTGCTACTAGATATGTAATACTTGATGCATAATACCTGCTACCATTTGGCCCATTTTTATTTTTAAATTTTTCAGCAGAAAAGTTAACAGTCTAATTGCCTAACAGTCTGCCTATTTTTTCTACACTCAGGTTTACCAGCTCGTCATATTTTGCCACGTTTGCTCTTTCCTTCTCCCCCCCTCCCTCTCGCATACACACACACACACACACACACACACACACACATTCCTTCTATCAGTCTATCTCTATATTAGTATGTACATATTTTGTGAACCAACTAGGCATAACTTACCAACATCAAAACACTGCATCTCTAAATAATTCAACACGCATCTCCTATTTCTTACCATCATACTCTTTCGTGTGATATCATTATGGCTCAATAATTTAGTATTTATAAAATATTATCTAACATCCACTCCATATTTAAAGGTTCCCAACTATGTCCTTTATAGCTCTCTTTCCTTTTTTCCATTCCAGAGTTCAAACAAGTATCAAATGCACTGCATTTGCTTATCCTGCCTCTTTAATTCTATTTCTATGTATCATTCCTCCTGTTTTCTTTCTTCCTTCCTTCTTTCCTTCCTTCCTTCCAGGACATTGGCATTTTTTTTATTTTTTTTTATTTTTTTTTTATTTAAATTTTTTTTTTCAACGTTTATTTATTTTTGGGACAGAGAGAGACAGAGCATGAACGGGGGAGGGGCAGAGAGAGAGGGAGACACAGAATCGGAAACAGGCTCCAGGCTCCGAGCCATCAGCCCAGAGCCTGACGCGGGGCTCGAACTCCCAGACCGCGAGATCGTGACCTGGCTGAAGTCGGACGCTTAACCGACTGCGCCACCCAGGCGCCCCAACATTGGCATTTTTGAAGAGTCCACGATAGTTGACCCGTCGACTTTTTTTGCAAACCAAGACTCTCATTGTAAAAGAATGGGTGATATAAATATGAATGAGTAAGGTGATTGAGGACCTTATAGCATTGAAATTGGACTAGAGGTATCAGACTCTACGTTAGCCAGGGTTATCCAGAGAAAAAGAACCAATGGGATGTATACATATACATGGTGGGAGGATTTATTCAAGGAGTTGACTCACGCAGTTATGGAAGCTGAGAAAATCTTCAGGATGGGCCAGCAGGTGGAGACCCAGAGAAGAGCCCGTGTTGTGGTTTAAGTCAAAAGGCTGTCTCTGCTCAGGGGAAATCCACCTTTTTTCTAGTCAGGCTTTTGTGTGATGGGATGAGGTCCGCCCACATTATGAAAGGCAATCTTTTTTATTCAAGGTCCATTGATTTAAATGTTAATCTCATCCCAAAACACCCTCACAGTAATATCCATGATAATGTTTGACCAAATATCTGGGTGGCTTGTCCCAGCCACATTGACATATAAAATTAATCATCACAGACTCCAATATCTCTAAGATATAGATACACACACACACACACACACACACACACACACACACACACACACACCTTATTTATTTCAGCTCTTGTACTAAAAGGGCCCAAAAGCAATGATACCCCAGTAATACACAGAGCACCTAATGTCCAAATCTTGGTTTCTAAATACCATTCTCTACTGAAAACAGACAGCACTCCTTGGAGAAGTAGCTGATACTGGTTCTGGGGCAAGGAAAGTACAAGGTAAATCTGGAACCTCACGTGCCAGAGAATAAGGAAGTATTCGAAGATCATTAGAAATGTACCAAAAAAACACAGGCACTGGTTTGAAGGAGTTCCCACTGGTCAAACCATTTGGGAAATCAAGACAAATAATGATGGTAATGTTTTATAGCATCAATAATGACAGAAGAGTCCATAAAACCATAATAATACTTATCAAATAAAATTAAAATGTGCATGGAGATGGAAAGGGAGCTGTTTGTCAGAATAGTTGTTACTAGAAGCGAGAAAAGGAGGAATATGTGTTCATCTCTATGCTCTCCAAGTTTTAATGTCATAGAACTCTTTGAAAAGAACAAAAATACACCAGTCTCTCCAATGCCCACAAATAAGAAGAATTTCATATCCTCCACGGTTGTAGGATCTTTCTTATCCTGCTCTTTCCTCCTTTTTCTTTTCAAGATTCTACATTTCAGTCTGAAAATCCAAATGTAAAGGGGGAGCAAAAGTTATGTTTCAATTGTAAATAATATTAAAATGTTCAGGCATTTCACAATATATATGCCTATCAACTCATCACATTGTACACCTTAAGCTTACGCAATGTTATAGGTCAGTTGTATCCCAGTAAAACTGGAAAAATAAAATAAAAAGATTTCAGGGCTTTTCACTGATAGTTTCCTAGGGATGCGTGACGTGGCTTTTCCCAAAATTTATGAGACTTCAGACTACAGTCATAGGAACAAGGGCCTCAGAGAAATGGAGGTGATCTTTCTGTTTGCCTCCGGGTTTGCAATGCTGAGACCACTTCTTGCATGCAAATAAACTGGATGCTTGCCCACAGGAAACCGCCCAGTTGGGTTGAGGAAGGGGGAAGGGGGAATGAGAGGGCAATCAAACGAGTTACTGAAGAAAGGCTGGGACAATTGCAATGCTGAGGCCAATGCTGACAGCCCCTGTTTGCAAGGAGTCGCTACCGAGACTTAAACACCATACTAGCCCCACCAGTCCCTTCATGCACATCGTGTCCTGTGTTACTCTGAGAAAGCTCAGTTAGGTGGGGTCCCTAAGGCCATATTGCCACTAAACATCAGAGCCAGTTTGACCTAGAGGTGTGGCCTCCAGTGTCCCCGCCTCCTGCTCTGGCACACACTTGCCTTTGGCCAGAATGGGAAGCAACCAGCGATAGATTCCAGTTCTGTCTCTGCGTGACCTTGAATAAATTACTCCTTTTCTCCGAACCTCAGATCCTTCAGCCTTTACTCAAAACCTCGGCACCCTTGGCTCCCCTGGTTCTCTCGCCCTTTTCCCTGCCCCCCATTCCTGCCCCCACCATCAGTTCATCTCTTCTCCACCTGCCCAGCCGCCTACACCGCCCCAATCGGCACAACAGGCAGGTGCCAGGAGAGGTGGGACAGGACACTGCATATGGCACATCTGCCCTCCCGTGGCTCCAGCTGGCTCCAGGGCTGCAAAGAGGGGCACCCTGCCTAAGGGTGGGGGAAGAAGCTCTGGGTTGTTTGTTTGTTTTATAAATTACCCCTTATACCCAGACAACTTCCAAGGCTAGCAGAACAAACACGATGAACCCACCACCTGGATCTAACAATGTTACCATTCTGCCACATTTGCTTCAGATGTTTTTTTTTTTTAAAACGCAAAAACATTGAGTTGCAGGTTCAGCAGAAGTCCTCTCTGCAAGCTTCCCAGACCTCAGTCCACCCACCCCCAGAAGTAATTACTATCCTGTAGCAGCATGTACTTTTCCTGACCAGATCTTTATGGTACATAAAGAGAGTTCATTTTAAACATGCAGAATTGCTTCACATTTTTTTTAACGTACATAAATGATCTTGTCTGTATCTTTCTGCAACTTGCTCTTTTTTAATTTAACGATATGTGTCTGTGATTTATCCACATCGCTGAGCAGAGCCCCACTCTGTTCCTTCAGCTGTTGGCTCATATTTCATCTACGGAAGACCACTTTATTTCTCCATTCCCCTATCCATGCACTTTTATATCATCTCCAGTATTTCACTATTACATAAAATGCTGAAACTGAACATTTTTGTACATCTCCTTCTGAACGTGTGCAAAAGTTTCTCTAAGGTACTGAATGCTTAGAGGAAACCCTGGTTCCAAGGCCAAGTTGATACTCACTAATATAGGCATTGCCAGTGGCTTCCCAAACTGATTTTACCATTTTATAGACCATTAGCATGGTGTAATAGTTCTCCTTTTCCTTTATCCTTGTTAGCTCACGGAATTCTGTTATTTTTGCCAGTCTGACGGATGGGAAATGGTATCTCGTTCTCATTTGAATTTCCCCATGACTAGTGATGCCAAACATCTTTTCACATGGCTATTGGCCATTCGAAATGCCTGTTCATAATCTGTCCATTTTCCCACTGAGTTGTTTTTTTTTTCTTATTGACTCGTGTGAATTATTTATACATCCTGGATAATAATCTTTTAAAACCTGAACGTGTTGTAAATATTGGGACAATCTTTATAAACTTCAAAGCAGTGTAAAAACCTTTGGTTTTTATTAGCGTTCACTTTACTCTTACATGTGTCTTATCACCTAAACCAGAGCCCCCAGCGGACAGCGAATGTGGCTTCCTTATGTTTATTTATCCAGAGTGACTGTTAATAGGAAGCAGCCTGGAATTATGGGGGGGAAATTATGGCTTTCAAAACAGAAATGGAGCTAATACGGCCTCTGCCACTGAGCAACTAGGCAGGCTCGTTCATGACGCAAACTCTCAGCCTCTGTTCTTGTGTCCTAAACCGGGAAGAATCTCTCACAAGGTCGTCGTGAAGACACATACTAGATCTCAACAGATACCAGCTGAATAGAAATATTGATAAATATTTGTTGGTAGTTAATTCTTCAAGGACTGAATAAGAACAGCAGCAATTTATGGAGCATTGTTTATGTGCTAAACACTACGTGAACAGCTCCCTTGTTTCCCTCTTCCAGATGCTGAATCCCAGCCTAAGAAAGATTTAAATAATTTGGACGGTCATTCAGTGTTGTGAAATGGTAGCATTAAGCTACAGTCACTCATCTACCTTATTCTTGTGCCACAATTTATTAATTCATGCAACGGTATTTATGGAATCTCCACCACGCACCAGGTACCCCACGAGGCACTGGGTGACATCGGTCAACAAGACAAACAGAGCTCTTTCCCTCGAGGAGTTCTACGAAAGGACAAAAGCGGAAAACAGCCAGGCAAATCACATGTGCTATGTTATGAAATAAACGCACCGCTAAGAGAGCGTGTGGCAAAGAGCTGGGAGGTTCTCTTTCAGGGAGGTGAGCTAGGGAGGCTTCTCCAAGGAAATGACATCGAAGCTGAAATAAGTGAGAAGACGTGGCAAACTGGCCAATCGAAGAGTCAGAATAGTTCAGGCCGAGGGAACAGGTCAAGTCCGGTACGAAAGTATATTATCAACTTACCTGAAACGATTTTCTTATTCTATACCCCATACCGTGGCTCCTGCTCACCACTCTTAGCTTAACCCGTGGCAAGGAAGAGTGTGAGCCCCACGCATCTGGGAAAGCCATCAATCCATCCTGGGCCCAGATCACCCCAGCTGGGCAGCAGCCATCTGGACATCTTCCAGATGTAGGCCGCCCTCCTCCTACCAACTTCCCTTCCATGTCTCTGTTCCATCTCCCAGGCCCCGAGCCTGTGAACTCAGCCAGCCAAGCTTGGCTTTGTTTCCCAGGTAAAAGCTCCTTACCCTAGTATTCTCCACACCGTCAACAGGGTGGACATTTGCAGACTGGCCTCTATGTGCATGAGCTGAGAACCCCAGAGGATTGATTCAAGCCTGGAAGGCTGCCAGGTTTTCATTAAAGCCCTTGTAAACCCACACTGCAGTTCTACAGAGCCACATCTGCCGAGGAAGTCATCTGTGATTTGTATCGTCGTGCTCCAACAAAACGCCAGCAGTGTGAAAAACTCTCCCCTCTGCTCTGCAGTGAACTGGAAAAGTAACATTAGTAATCGCTTCTGCAGGCTCCATAATGACATAATGGGCACCGGCTTAAGTCTTAAACCGAGGCTGATGGTCCCTGCCAACAATGTGGGTGGATCCAAGATGCCCTAAGAAATACAGGTCACCCCTGGTGCCCACCTCCCTACGCAAGAGAACACAGGTAATGAATTTGTACTCTCGTGTACAGGGAGAAAAGAGTAACTAACGTCGAATGACTGTCTGCTATGCGTCAAGCACTTTACAACCATGATAACCTTTAAGAAGCAGACATTATAATCCTCACTGTGGAGGAGGCCCCAGATGTGCCGGAAGCTGCCTCCATTCCGACTTCAGTCTGTACTTTCTAACCAATTAAGTTCTTCTTGCAGCTTATCTTTTAACTCCGGCAGAAGACCCTGCGGGCAAAGCATCCTGTGATGTGACCGTAACTACCCCTCAAGCAACAGGGACTGCCCTGAGGTCAGCAAGACCCCGCTGACCGACCCCAAGACAATGGTCAACTTGACCTTTACTGCCCACCTGCACGTACCCACCGACCTTTGTCCCATATTTGCCTGATATAAACCTAGAAGTATTTTTGCCACTTTGGAGATCGTCTTTGAGACACTAGTCCACCGTCTTCCCGGTGCTGCCTCACTGAAATAAATTCCCTTCTGGTTTTACCACCCCTTGTCTCTCTGCCTTTGGATTTTGTCGGCAGTGAGGGGCCGAACCTGGGTTTCTTTGGGGCCCGTGGAGCTAGGTGCTCTAGCGCCCCTGAGTCCCAGTGACAATTTTACAGATATGGAAACTGAGGTCAGAGATGTTAGATGGCCTTCCCAAAGCCACGTAGATCAGCAACATGGCTGAAAGTCAAACCCCCACTTCATGAACTCCCAAGTCTGTGAGCTTTCTGCCACCCCAGAACCCCAGGGATGGCACGCAAACCAACCACTTGGTGGCTTGTTTTTATTTTTCTCCAGCTGCACTTAAAAAATTCTTGTCAAAAACTGTGTTTAAAAAAAACGAGGCAGGGGGGCACCTGGGTGGCTCGGTTAAGCGTCCAGCTCTTGGTTTCGGCTCAGGTCATGGTCTCACAGTTTGTGGGTTCGAGCCCTACATCTGACAGCACAGGGCCTGCTTGGGATTCTCTCTCTCTCTCCCTCCCTCTGCCCCTCCCTCACTCACGCTCTCTCTCAAAATAAATAAATAAACACTTAAATAAAAAAAAATTTTTAATTAAAAAAAAAAAAAACACAAGGCAGGACAGGTAGGGCATCTTCCACTCACAACAGCCTGGATCTAAGCAAAGCCACTAAATAATGGGATTTGCACATGGGATTTAAATCCATGATACTCATTTTGAATTGGATGAACTGAAAGGAACTCCCCTTCCCTGCTTCTTCCTTCCTTCTCCTCCCTCAAGCCAACAAACCTTGCCAGGAAAGAAGGAAGGAAGGAAGGAAGGAAGGAAGGAAGGAAGGAAGGAAGGAAGGAAGGAAGGCAGGCAGGCAGAAGGGAGGAAGGGAGGGAGAAAGGAGGAGGAAGAGGAGGAGAAGGAGAAGAAGACAGGAAGGGAAGGGGAGGGAAAAGATACAGCCTATTCCTAAAGTCTGAGCCTGCATCCAAAAAAGGAAACATCCAGCTGATGTCTATTCCACAGAGCGCTTTCCAAAAGCTATGCTCCATTTGCTGCTACAGGGACCTTTGTGGTCTCACACAGTCTCGAGGCTAAAGTCCTTTTTCTTCTGAAATTGCAGATACGTAGTTTTCCCAGGGTCTCCCTGGGGCTACACAGGACAAAAGGCAGGGCTCCTCACCAAAAGGAATTTAGAAGTAGCAATAGCTCCCATAGCTTCAATTGCAGACGCAGAAGCAGAGAATAGTAGAAAAAAAGAGCCTACGCTTCAGGACCAGATAGACTAAGGTTTGAATCCTGACTTTGACACCTGATCATCCTGTGATCTCAGACACATTTTTGCTTTTCTGAGCATCTTTATGTGGCCAGTGGATCTAACGATGCCTCCAGTCCAGGGTGACTACAAGGAAGCAAGAAACAATGCATCGAGAAGACACAGACACACGGTAGCTTTCAACAAAAGTTCATTTGCTTTCCCGATCTTCTGCGTTTACTGCATATTTGGCTAAGGCTTCAAAGAAAGACTCGCAAAAAAGGTCAAAAGAGTTGATGGATTTCTTTAGAAAGGACAGTTTTTGATACATTATAGATGTTGTTGGATTACCCAAAAGTTTCCCTCTCAGCAGCTTTCCCTCTTCCCTCATGTAAACACCTAGAAATAATCTCCTGGTCTACGTCCTGTGGAAGTCAAAGAGCACCTGGCCAAAGAGAACCCGGTCACGCTCAAACTGCTTAGTGGAACTCACCCCTCTTCCACAGATTGCCTGGTTAGCCAAAGGTCTCACTGTTTTTAAAAAGGGGGGTGGAAGGGTGCCTAGGTGGCTCAGTCAGTTAAGCATCCGACTTCGGCTCAGGTCATGATCTTGCAGATTGTGAGTTCGAGTCCCACATTGGGCTCTGTGCTGACAGCTCAGAGCCTGGAGCCTGCTTCTGATTCTGTGTCTCCCTCTCTCTCTGCCCCGCCCCTGTTCACGTTCTGTCTCTCAATAATAGATAAACGTTAAAAAAAATTTTTTTTAAGGGGGGTGGAAAGGCACTTGGGTGGCTCAGTCGGTTAGGCGTCTCTTGATTTCGGCTCACATGACGATCACATGATTCGTGAGATCAGTCCCCACACCCGGCTCCCAGCTGACAGCAGGGAGCCTGCTTGGGATTCTCTCTCCTTCTCTCTCTGCCCCTCCCTCCCCGCTCATGCTCATGTGTGCATGCACGTGCACCCTCTCTCCCTCTCTCTCTCTCTCAAAATAAATAAACCTGTTCTCTTTCTCTCTCTGTCTCAAAATCAATCAATAAATAAACTTAACAAGATAAATAAATAAAAAGGAGGGTGGAAAGAGAAAAGTGCTGACAATAAAGGAAAGCTGCCACTAGGGGAGAGTTTAAGGCTCGACTAAGATTCACAACATACAATCACCATGTCCACAGCCACAGAGTGGCTTTGCAAAAAGAATCCAGTCCGGACATCAGTACTGTCGTTAGAGTGAATTGTTCAATGCCTCTGAACTTCAGTTTCCTCTGCTCCAAAGTGGAGACTGGAGATGAGAATATAGACTTTGCAGGACGGTGAAGGAGATCACGGGTTAAACCCATCTCGCTACTAGGCTCAGTGCCTGGTGGAGAGCAGGTGCTTAGAGAAATGGATCTTACAAAACACTGTTTTTATACTCACAACAACTCTGCAAGGTAAGAATTACTGATCCCATTGTTTTAGACGTGGAAATAGAGATTCAGAAAAATAAAACATGCTCGAGATCCCATAGCCCTGGCTTGCACTGAGAGTATCTGCAAGCAGACTGATTTGGCTGCAAAGCCTATTTTCCTTCCAGTAGACACACACACACACACACACACACACACACACACACACACACACAGGCAGCCACGTCAGTTCCCGCGGATGCAGAGAGGGGAATAGATTTTAAGCCTGTTTTGTCTCCATCTGAGTTGCTTCCTCTCCTCTGGCTCATTTGTTCCATCTCTGTGGCCCCGGCTGAGGCCTCCTCTATGGCTGGCAACCTCCCCCTACCCCACGGCTGCCGCCAGCTGAAGCTCCCACACCGCCAAAAAGGCATTTGAGAAACCGCATCCCCTGCGCTCCCCACCACATGCCTTTGAAGTGAGCCTGTCATCTGACCGGTACCTACTCAGGCTACAAATCCCAGACTCCTTCCCTACCTGGAACCCTGAGTTCCGCCCAGGGTCCAGGGCAGACACTAGATAGGCTGCCTTATTTTTCACCGCGCTTCATTTCTATCCAGCCTGAATTTACTAAGCACCTACTCTGTGCCAGACGCTGGGCTTGGCTCTGGAAAGAGAGAGAAATGAGTAAAACATAGGCTCTGCCTTCAAAGAACCCATGGAAGATGACAGAATCCAATTTGGTTCAGCTTAATAAATAATTGCCAACCACCTACCATTTACAGACCTGTGCTGGGCACTAGAGAATACTATGATAAATAGCGTGTCAGTCCCCAGCCCGGAAGAGCTTACAGTCAATGGTATCCTACTCAGCATACTAATAAATACCTACTTAGCTACCCCTCACCTGCTATGGCCCCCACATTGTGCTTTATACACATTCTCTGCGGTCCTCAAAAGAAAATAGCCTTTTGAGATAAATGTTTGAAAGAGGAGAAAAGTTTTTCTGTCCAAAACCCATCATGATGATGAGGATTCTAGAATTCAGGCCTGCTTTTTGTCTCAAAGGTTGCTAGTTTCTTGGCAGGGTAGTGGCAGATTCGTGGTTCCTATTATTACCTCACATTTGAATGATGTGCACGGATTTTCCAAAGCATATTCCCTCCATTATCTCATCTGAGCATCCACGTCCCTGTCCTGAGCAGGACAGGGGTTTTTTTGTGAGGCCCAGAGATGGTCACGAGTGACAGGAAAGAGGGCCGGCCAGCACCAAGCCCTGCGATGCCACTTACTGTTCACAACACCCTGAAAAGGAGTTGACCTACTTCCTTCTCCTTGATTTACATTTGAGGAAGCTGAGGCTTAGGGCGTGTTTCCCAAGTGCACAGAACTGGTCAAGATAAATCCTGGGTCTGAACCCAAGTCCTACAGCAGCCAGCACCTCTGACAGCCAGGTCTGTCGTCAAAACCAACCAGCCTTCTCATCACAGAGCTGGGACAGCCTGGCCTGCCTTGCTGAGGGACAGAAATGGCCTCGTGAGAGCTCAGCATGAGCGTGGTTCCCTCGGCCGTATGACTTTGGGAGACTCTCAAACTTCTCTGGGCCGGCCTCGGTCTCTCATTTGTCAAGAGACAATGCTAACCTCTGGGTCTGCATCAAAGGGTTCATTCGGTCAGGGTCTGCAGAGGGTTGAAATGGACAGGAAGGCGTTGGAGAAGTCATCCGCGTGTGGGGTGGCCCTCCATACAGGTTCTGCTGAATGGGACTATGGAATCAGAAGTCCAGGAGACAAAAAGCAGACAGGCCACAATCCCCCCACCCCCACCCCACGAGTCCCACTCCGGAACCAGGACATGTACCTCCAAGGGGCCCAAGAGAGGTCATCGTCCACAGAGCCAGACCCCTGCATTGCTGATGCGTCTGCCTTTGCCCCTTCAGCCCAGCTCAACGTGCAGACTTGGGGGGAGGGGCCATCACAGAAACAGACGGTCTGGTCACAGGGTAATGGCGTCCATGCCAAGAGCCCCACTTTGTTTTAATGAATGACACCAAACACTTAGGCTATAAACTCTTCAGATGGCTGGCTCTGGCAGTAATTACATGCCTCCCATTAATAAATCCTGCTTCTGAATGGTTTACTGCACCCCTTTCTTCCAACACTGCAGGCTGAAACCTGTCAGATGAGGCCAGAGGCCTGGTGAAGAGAAGGCAAAGAAGACAGGGCAGCTTTCTGGGCAAGAGAAGGAAGAGAGCCCCAGGCTGGGCTCTGCGTCTGCGCCGGCAGGGGGAGGGAGGCTTCTGAGCCCCACCCCCACACTCTACCAGGTGCCGACTCCCATATTTAACCCCCCATTTATCCTGAAGCCATCTTCTCTGCCCTGATCCAGGATTCACCAGTCTCGCCCACAACAGTGACAGTCTGCCTCCCTGTCACCATCCAGTTCGTCTGCCACACGCCGCCAAGGCAGTCTTGCCAACATAAAGGTCGGACCGCGTCCCTCTCTTAGATCCAAACCCTGCAGCGGTCCACGACACTTCAAACTTCCCCAGGCAGGGCCCAGTGGCAGTGAATCCTGCTATCTGCCCAAGCTCGCTTCCCAGAAATTACTCTTCCCACCCAACTTACTCCAGTGGTTCTCAGTGTGGGGCTCTGGGGCGGCATCAACATCACCCACAAACTCTTGGAAAATGCAAGTTCTCAGTCCCCACCCAGGGCTACGGATTCAGAGACCCTGGGGTAAGGCCCCGCAGTCTAGTTCTTTTTCTTTTCTTTTTTTTTTTTAACAAACCCTCCGGACGATGTTGATTGTATATTTTTTAAGATTTTTAAGTAATCTCTACCCCCAACATGGGGCTCAAATTCACAACCCCCATATCAAGGGTCGCACGCTCCATGGACTGAGACTGCCAGGCACCCCGGATTGCATAATTTTGATGATGGTTTTGAAAAACACCACTTTGCCCACTTTCTCTTAAGCTTTAACATGGGCAGGAACCACCTGGGGCTCTTGTTAAGATGTCAATTCTAGTTTAGTTGGTCTTGGGGTGGACCTCAATGATGCCACATTCATGAGTTCGAGCCCCACGTCGGGCTCTGTGCTGACCTCACAGAGCCTGGAGCCTGCTTCAGATTCTGTGTCTCCCTCTCTCTTTGCCCCTCCCCCGCTCATGCTGTCTCTCTCTCTCTCTCTCTCTCTCTCTCTCTCTCTCTCAAAAGTAAACATTAAAAAAAATTTCCTTGTTCCAGCAAGTTCCCATGCAATGCTGATGCTGCTGGTCCTCGCTCCAAACTGAGCAGCAAAGCTCCAGACTTCAGCGATCTCTGTCATTTCCCAGGCATGCCTTCTACTCCTTGCTCTAGGCCTTGGGATTCCTGTCCCTGTGCCTTCCCTAGCTTTCTCTTCCTCCCTTTCTCACCTCCTTACCCATAAACAATTCTACTCACCTATCAAAAGTTCACATAAAGAGCCCCTCCCCTCGTAAGACCTCCTGAACCCCTCCAGGTGGAAGAAAGCCCTCTTTTTCCTCGTCATGCACAGCTCCCATCACAGCACTGATCACCCTGTTCTGCCTGTCTATACTTCCCTATCCACAAGGACTACGTTAGAAACAGGACCTCTCCCCTCTCTGTGACCACGGCCCCGACATAGCGCCTGGCACCTAGCAGGAGACCAGTGGAAATGAGTGAATGAATGACGGACTGAATGAACCCCTAACAACCAGTCCTACTGGTAGGCAGAGAAGGAAAGTATCTGGGAGGGTTGGCTGTCTACTCCTGCACCTACCATGGGACCTGTACTAACTGCCAGGTTCCTTTTAAAGCAGGCAGTAGCAAACTGTTTTCTAAAGCAAACCGACGGCCTGATCCCAGAAGACAAACACCAGAGAGATGGTCTCCCTGAACCAGGAACCCCAGAGAAAATTTCCAAGAGAGAACATCCAAACAGGATTCCTCAGAGAGAAGACTCCCTAGACTGAAATTTCACAGAGGAAGTTCCTTTATGAGCATACCCATTCCCTCCACAAACATGGACTGAACAGAAGAGGTGGGGATATAAGATGAGCCGGATATCCTTGTTCCCAAGACGTTCATCCAGTGAGGGAAGTAGATGGCAGAGGGGCAGGACCAGCCAGTGAGAAAGGCTGTGACCCAAGCGGGCACACCCTTCACCCCGAGGCAGGTGCTTTCCATCTCACCAGGAGAGGTGAGGACCAGCATCGAGGAAGAGATGATATTTGAGCTCAGCCTGGAAGGCTGAGTCAGTGTTTCAGGAGCCCAACAGGGAAGAAGAAAGGGCATTGTAGGCAGAAGGTCTGGCACAGGCACAGAAGCAGGGGAAGAAGAACACTGCCCGCTGGGGCACTGCCAGCACTCTGACACGGCGAGGCTAACTGGGTCGCGCTGGAGGTTCACGTCGGGAAGTGGAGCAGAACCAGGGCAGTCATTTAGCAAACATGTCGTGAGCATCAGCTTGGCACCGAGACAGGCACTGGAGACGTAGACAGCCATAAATCACAGGTCTCTGCTCTCCTGGAGCTAACAGTTTACAGTTTAGCAGCAGTGGTAGGAAAAGACACAAAGAAACAAATGAATACAATATCTGCAGAAGAGTACCATTAGCTGAACTGGAACAAAGCGAGACATTAAACCTCAGATAAAATGGTCAAGGGTAGGCTCTCTGAGGAGGCGGACTTCATCAGAGGAGGAAGGAAGGAGTAGAGATGAGAACCCCAAGCAGAGAGAAAAAAAAGATTAAACAAAACCCTGAGGCTGGAAGGACCACAGTAGATTCAAAAAACTTAAGTGGGGGCTCCTGGGTGGCTCAGTGGGTTAAGTAAAGCATCCGACTCTTGATTTCAGCAAATGGTCATGATCTGACTGTTCTTTTGTTTTGTTTTGTTTTTAAATATTAGCTTTTATTTTATTTATTTTTTTTTAACGTTTATTTATTTTTGAGACAGAGAGAGACAGAGCATGAATGGGGGACGGTCAGAGAGAGGGAGACACAGAATCTGAAACAGGCTCCAGGCTCTGAGCTGTCAGTACAGAGCCCAACCCGGGGCTCGAACTCATGGACCGTGAGATCATGACCTGAGCCAAAGACGGCCGCCCAACCAACTGAGCCACCCAGGCGCCCCGATCTGACTGTTCTTGAGTTAGAGCCCCGCGTCCGTCTCTGTACTGACAGCGCTCAGCCTGCTTGGGATTGATTCTCTCTCTCCCTCTCTGCCCCTCCCCCGCTTATGCTCTCTTCCTCTCAAGATAAATTAAATAAACTTAAAAAAAAATCATTCCTTTCCAAAGGATGGAATTCATAAGTGCAAAAGCAGTGACCAATTTGACAAGGGGTGGGAAAGGTAGCCTGGGTCTTACAGGCTCTGGCTGGTGCCTGTATTGATTCCAAGGGCAGTGGAGCCTCTGGGAGGGCTCATGAGCGGGTGGAAGACGTAAGCCAGTTTGTTTGGAGTATTTTGTTTGCCCTTTATTTACTTATTTTTTGAGAGAGAGAGTGAGAGAGTGTAAGTGAGCAAGGGGCAGAGAGAGAAAGGGAAGTGAGGCTCACCTGGGGCTTGTGTTTTACCTGAAGGGGGGCTTGTGTTGACCCAAAGTAGGACTCGAATTCATGAACAGTGAGATCATGACCTGAGCTGAAGTCAGATGCTTAACGACTGAGCCACCCAAGCACCGCCCTTTCATTTTTATTTATTTTTTTCCCAAAAAGATAACCCTAGTTCCTTAGTAGGAAACGGGCTGGAGGGGGACTGGTGAAGACAGATCCTGACTAGAAGCTATGCAATTGTCCTGTTGAGGGGGAAAAAAAAAAAAAGCCAGGGCCTGAACTAACATGAGGGCCAAAAGGATAGAGAGAACAGCCTCGAGAGAAGGTCTCCTTTAGGAAAATTCTACACTAGCAGCTCCAAACAGCGACTTCCTGTCCTTAAAGCGAATAGAACAGCAAGTTCTCTTTCAGGAGGTATGCACTGGAAGGAGCCCCCTTCCTTTTTCCAGGGTGACTTCCATCTGCCTGAATGCTGGGTCGGACTCAAGGCAGAAGGGAGCTCTAAGCACCCATATTCCTGGCCAACACGTGTACTGATCCTGGCAGGCACTGAAAAAGGCAAAGATAACTCCCATTTTTCCCACCTTGCCACTGTTGGGTTGCCCTATGGCAAGGTGCCCAGCCAGGTCTCCCAACAGGCTGAACCCCTGAGAATTTGGGATCTGAGGAATTATGGGAAAGGAGGTGGCTCCACAGAGGGAATGTCAGGTTGTACACAGCAGGCATGCATCTGATTCCTTTTCTTAAACCCCTACGATGCCCATCCTACAAAACATACATCATAGCATTTAACAGCAGGTTAGGAAGGGGAGTTTTACTGGGGCTTTCCAGACCTTGCAACAAATCCTAGCGTTAGATCTAAAAGATCTCCTAGGATAATTTAATCCAACTCCTGTCTGACAGATGGGAAAACTAAGATCCAGAGAAGAGTGATTTTTGTGAAATCACGTAGCTATTTTATTTGCAAAGTCACAGCTGCAATGTTGGTCCTAATTCCCAATTCTGTGCCCTTTCTTTATGACTGCACTCACACTTTAGTGAATAACTTACTGAGCATTTACTACACGCGGGGCTCTAATTCTCCATATCATTATAGAAATAAATGTTTAGAGGCTCCCGGGAGGCTCAGTCGGTTGAGCATCCAACTTCAGCTCAGGTCATGGCCTCACAGTCCGTGAGTTCGAGACCCGCATCACACTTGCTGCTGTCAGCACAGAGCCAATTCAGATCCTCTGTCCTCCTCTCTCTGTGCCTCTCCCCTGCTCACTCTCTCTCTCAAAAATAAATGTATGAAAAAATAAGTTTTTAAAATATTCAAACACGAGTACATGCAGTATTATGAAACTGAACTCTTGGCCACAATCTTGACAGTAGTCATGGCCTCCAGGATATTCTGAACTCGCAAAGCAAGAGAAGGGAGTCTTGTTCGTCTCTGTGTATCTAGTCAAGGAACTAGGCGGACAGCACTGTTTATCAGTGAACGAAGGAAGGCATCCTGGTTGTTGACAACTATAAAATGAGGCCAAGTGACGTCTGGTACAGACAATTCCAAGCAGCCCTGTGTTCGTGGTGGGTCTCTGGACGGAGATACTGTTGGTAGTGGGTGGGTGGCAATGATTTTTTTCCCTTGCTGGTCAATTGCCTTTTCAGGTGGTCTTTATTAAGGCATCAATCTTTCGCCCCTGACAGTCACTGTGACCCACTGCAGCTCAGGAAAGGAATCTTTCTTAATTACCAGACCTTTCTTGCTCCCTTGAGATTCTTGAGTACTACACCAGGTGGGGCTGATGGATGTGTCATCTGGTTCTACCAACAAATGAAGTGTCTTATTTGCTCAAACCTGAGGGCCCAGTTTGCTATTCCAGCACAGTTAGAAGCCCTGGCAAGCCAAGCCACCCATGTTTTATGTCTCCGGGAAAAGCCCTCTTTGCTCCAGCATGTGGAGTACTGCTAAGAGCTTAAGAACATAGACGTCAGAGTCAGACCTATAGAGCTTGGATTCCCATCTCTGCCGCTCGCTAGGAAGCAGACTGCTTGATTCCGCAAGCTTTGATTTCTTCATCTGCAATGGGTTTCCCTCACCTGTGCCACCTTGAAAGGCCGGCAGGCTCAGTCTTCAGGCCACTTCTATTTTCTGTCTATGCTCATTCCCTTCACGATCTTACCGATGGCTTTAAATACTATGTATATGCCAAAGACTTCTAAATGTGGGTCTATACCAGACCTCTCATCAAAACCACAGACTCAATCTTTAACTACAAAACTACCATCTCAACTGGACCAGGTAATGGATACCTCAAAGTCCATATGCCCCAAACCCACCTCTTGATTCCTACTCTGCCCTGTCTTCCCCATCTTGGTACACAGCAACTCCACTCCACTAGTTATTTGGGTTCAAGACCTTCAAGTGGTGTACTTTCACATCCCATCTCTGTCCATCAGCCAAGCCTGCCTCTTGCACCTTCTGCAAGCTCACCTGTTCATAATACCCAACCCCCCACCACCAACATCCAAGGTCCCATTAATCCTTTGCTTGGATTATTGCAATAGCCATCTTCTGGCCTTGCCCATGCTGTACAGTGCCATGGTAACACTTTAGAACCTTAGATCACGGATCACGCCTCTACTCAAATCGTCCAGTGATTTCGTACTTGACTCAGTAGAAGCTGAAGTACTTACAGTATCATAGGGGGCTTTACGAAATACGCCCTCCTCTCTCACAGCCAGAACTTCTTTTCTTCCCTCTTCTGCCACCACACTCCCTCTCAAGCCATCCCAACCCATCCCACACCACCCTCCACTGGGCCTCCAACCTCCAATGGGCTCATTTCTACCTCAGAGCCCTGGTAGGAGCTGTTCCCACTTCCTGGACTGTGCCTCCCCTGGTTATCCGTGGGGCTCAGTCTCTTACTTTTTCTACCCCTCTGCTCGAATATCATACCATCAGAGAGGTCTTCCCTTACCCTTCTGCACAACAGTGACCTCCTATTTACCACGCCGTTACCCCCAGTCCTGCTCTATTCCCCCTCCTGACCTTACTACCACCTAAAGCACCGATTCGGTTGCGAGTTGTCTGTCTCCTGAATGTGCACGTAAGCTCTATGAGAGCAGGAAATTTGCTCTGCTTCCCACTATGTCCTCAGAATCTAGAATAGCACTTGGTGTAGAGGAGGAGCTTTATTTTTTTTTAAGTTTATTTTGAGAGAGACAGAGGCAGCACAAGTGAGGGAGAGGCAAAGAGAGAGAGAGAATCTCAAGAAGGCTCCGTGCTGCCAGCACAGAGCCTGACACGGGGCTTGAAGTCACAAAACCATGAGATCGTGACCTGAGCCAAAACCAAGAGTCGCTTAACCGATTAAGCCTCCCAGGTGCCCCAAGGAGGTGCTTTATCATGAATAAATGAATACATTCTTAAAACAGAAGATAACTGTTTCCCTACAAGGAATGGTGGAGCGATTGAATGGGATGTTATATAGGGGCTGCAGGTGAGCCTTTTAGTGAAGCTTCCAGTGTTACAGGTCCTGGTAACAAGTGATGCGGTGAAAACAGCATCCCAGCCCCTTACACAACAAGAGCTAGCATTGACTCCTGTGTGCCAGCTTCTGTAAGCTCTCCCCTTCCTTATATATCATTTACTCCCACAGCCAACCTATGAAGTCGGGATTTTTATTATTTCCAACTTACAGATGGAGGAACTGAGGTCTGGGGAGGTAGAAAAGTTAAATAGATTAAATGTATGTAAAAGAGCCTGTCACAGAGCAGGGATGCAACACAAGTGTGTTGAACCTTCCAACCAAAGTTCTGCCTGTGACTGGGAATTTAGGGGCCAGTAGTCTGCTGGGCCTCATTAGAACCCAACTATCACTCTAGATCAGACTTTAAAAGGCTCAGAACGCCTGAAAGGAACAAGAGAAAAGAAAGGAACTCCTCTTCCATAAATTAGGCCTGTAAAGAAATCTTTCCTTGAAACTTTAATTCTTTAATCAAAGAAGTACTGAGGTCAGCTCAACATGGCCCTTTTCAACACTTATTTAGAGAAAATCGACTAGCAACGAACCAAAATGGATATGCGCATGAGCCCACATGTAACACTTATCCCAGGTTTCTACTTCCAAATCTTGCTAAATTGTCCTCCATCAGTTGAAAGAACATGGCAGCCAATAGAATCAGATATAAAAAAAAAACAGAAATAATGGCAGCCAGCTGAGTCACTTGGTTGAGACCCACAGATGGGGGATTCCTCTAGGACCCTGACACCTGACCCCACCTCTCAGGCCTTTGAGGTGTTCTGAGTAAGAAAATGACAAATGACACCTGTAAAATCACATGCATTTAAATGATGAGAGAGAGTGAAAGAGAAAGAGAAGGTAGGAAGAGCTAGAAGCCCAGTGTTGGGAGAAAAAAAGCTCAAAATAGATGCTATTACACCGATATGTGAGTGTGTGTGTGTGTGTGTGTGTGTGTGTGTGTGTGTACCTGTTATATAAAGTTTTGTACATAGAGAGATTCTGTAAGCACATATACTACAATGCTAAAGGACTTCTCTCTGAACAGTGGGAATATGGGTGATTTTATCTCTTGTCCTTATATTTATTTTTTTTCCCCTGCAATGAACATATTTTTGTAGTAAGAAGGAAAAAGAAGATACTAGCCAGAAGAGAGCAAACCTCACCATTTCCCAGACAGCACTGACACTTGGCTCAAGCATTCGCGTGCGCTCCTCAACTTTACCCCTCTCCTCCTCCCCTTTTGTCCTTGACTCATCCTAACATGCAAGATGCTGCTTGGAAAAAATGGCCTTCACCAAAAAATAATAACAACTGAAGAGAAGCAGGAAGTATCAATCCTCTATGAAGGAAAACGATGCACTCCAATAAGTAAAGAGATGCAATGTGGAGTGAAAGGGATTGACCATATTTCTCCTAGTAACAAACAACAACCACAACAACAATAATACCAAATGCTGGCAAGGGTGCATGAAATCGACAGCGTCCTGCATCGTTGAGGACACTGCAAGTTCAACCCCGTGGAAAAAGCAATCCTGGAAATATGAATTAAGATCCGTGAAATTGGTACTGTATTTCATTCAGTAATTCAACATCAGGAAATGTATCTTTAAAACATAATAAAAGGTGCTGTCAAGGATTTATGTTCCAAGATGTTCATATTAGCAGAAAAAAAATCGCTCTGGTCTATCCATGCAATAAAATATTAAACACCATTTAAAACTATCATCATCCTATGCTCGTGATATTTGTAAATGTACATCATTATTACAATTACATGTAAGTTATGGATAAAACACTTTAAAAGGAAACACAGCGACCTACTCTCATTGGATATGAAAGACCGAGAAAATCAGTATTTTTATTGATTTTTCTACAGTGTGGGTATGCCTAAGAACTTTTTTAAAAATCCATTCTAAATTAAATTGGGGTGGAAACCTGCCTTATTTGCACCTCAACTTCTCCATGCCTCAGTTTCCTTACCTCCAAAAAGTGTTAAGAATGGTGTTCACCGGGGCGCCTGGGTGGCGCAGTCGGTTAAGCGTCCGACTTCAGCCAGGTCACGATCTCGCGGTCCGTGAGTTCGAGCCCCACGTCAGGCTCTGGGCTGATGGCTCAGAGCCTGGAGCCTGTTTCCGATTCTGTGTCTCCCTCTCTCTCTGCCCCTCCCCCGTTCATGCTCTGTCTCTCTCTGTCCCAAAAATAAATAAACGTTGAAAAAAAAATTTAAAAAAAAAAAAAAAAAAGAATGGTGTTCACCTCAGGTGTGCCATGGGTGTAGGACAAGTTAATACATTTGATACATTAAATGAGCAAAGTCCCTGAGATGCTTAGACAATACCAGGGACACAGCAAATACTCAGTGAACATTAGTTACTACTGCTGTTGTTCTTTTGTAATTTGTCCTTCCCTTTCCTCCCCATCCCCTTGTACCACATTATTCTAGGGAATTTCTCTTCTCACTGAGGCCCTTTAAGCACCCGCCTGATCTGCCTTCAGACTGATTTGTTACAGATCCTGAGCGCAACTTTCTAAAAGCAAACAAACAGACTGTCTGTTCACATCACTCATCACAACCTCCAACCTCTTCCAGCTTGGAGATGCTATCCAAACTCTTCAGCCTCTCATCTTATGCTACGGGATCAGCCCTACGTTTCCTTATAGACTCTAACCATCAATCGCAAAACTGCCCTTTCCGCTGTTGCTGAAAGGCGAAGGCGAATTGATCGTGCACGCCTAAAAGAAACCGGGAAGGGGGACGGGTGCTGTTGACGCGCACAGCACACAGGGTGCCTGCAAGCGCTGTGCAGCCGTCAGCACTGCCATCATGTCACAGGAGAAAACAGGCTGAGATAAGTGACTTGCCCAAAGGCACACGGCTAGCAAAGCACAGAGTGGAGATTTGGACTCCACGCTCTCCCGCTCGCGACACCAACCCCAGCGCCCGTGTCCTTCCGCCTGCCTCCCTGCGTGCCTGCCTCATGAACATACCTTCCAGTTCAGGTCTTCCGTATCACCATTCTGCAAACAGGCCATGTTTCATTAAGGACCCCTTAGGTTATGGCGTCTGAAATGGCCCATACACACACACACACACACACACACACACACACACACACACACACACTCCCCTAGCCATGTGAGTGTGCCCGCGTGCATACCACATACACACACACTTTCTCTCTCTCTCTCTCTCTCTCTCTCTCTCTCTCTCTCTCTCTCTCGAACACCATTCCTCCTTCTAAGACCATTTACATCCTTCCCCTTGCATATTCTTCCTTTACCCTACCTTATTCACTGAATTCCATCTATGTTAAGAGATCACTCACCAGCAGTAAACAGAGCACTGAGATTCGGCTTCAGGGTCCGCTGCGAGGTGGTGGGCATGGTTCCACCTACAGAGGGCTGACAATCCAGCGGCTGCATTCTCGAGTGCTGAGCCCAAAGAAGGTCAAATCCTAGGAGAGAGGCGGGGGGGGGGGGGGGGGTGGTCAGAGCTGCTTGGCATGCAAGAGGAGGTATTTCACATCAGTGAGGACAGGACCAAGTCCTGACTGATCCCGTCATCGTAGACAAGTTACTTCTTTCTGCGCTCAGTCTTTCTATATAAAATGGTATTAATGAGGGGCGCCTGGGTGGCGCAGTCGGTTAAGCGTCCGACTTCAGCCAGGTCACGATCTCGCGGTCCGTGAGTTCAAGCCCCGCATCGGGCTCTGGGCTGATGGCTCAGAGCCTGGAGCCTGTTTTGGATTCTGTGTCTCCCTCTCTCTGCCCCTCCCCCGTTCATGCTCTGTCTCTCTCTGTCCCAAAAATAAATAAACGTTGAAAAAATTTAAAAAAAAATGGTATTAATGAGCTGGCTGTCCTCGGAGTGCCTCCACCCTCACCCCAAACTCAGCACAGTGTCTGGCATACAGCGGGTATTCAATAAATATCTGCCGAACGAATAAATGAACTCGGTCTACAATGGAGGGAAATAGGAAGCGAGTCCTTTCAGAGAGAAAGACACGCTCTTCTCTTTTCAAGCTTTAGGCTCTGAAGAAATGATTCCTGCCCCAGGGGTAACCAATCACCCTTCTCCCCTTTCTCGCAAGGTCCAGGCCAGGTTTTCCCCGAGACCCTGACCATTCTTAGGCAGGGAGTGTTTAATTATTTCTCTGTGAGCCTGTACCCCAGCTGGACAGAGTTAATAAACCCGCCAGGTCTTTATCTTAACAAGGAGTCTGAGGATCAAATTCTCTCCTCATTAAAGGCCCAGAAATCTCCCTGACAGCGAGGCCTGGGAGTTCGGCAGTCAGCCTGAACACAGAATTTGGTTTCTTAGTGAATTCCTCCAAAGGCTCAAGCCTTTAGAGGTGGGGCAGTTAAGGGAGAGAGGGAGGGAGAGGGGGGAAGGCCAGGGAGAGGAGAGGGAGGGAAAACAACCCTCCCTTAGAACCCAGGACTTAGAGATGAGGCAAAGAGGCGCTTCCAGAGACAGCCAGTCCGTGGTGTGAAGGGGGGGATGCTGGGGGCCAGAGCGGGGCCCTCCACACACACTATCTCCCTGGACCCTCTGACCTGTCTTCTCATCTGCAAGAGGCCTGACAAACCCGAGTCCCCAGCTAGTAAGGGTTGAAGCCCATCCTTACTCGAGCCTGAGCTCCTTCCAGTCATTGCACAGGCTTCCCCAAATATGCCTCCAGACCGCGGGGGCAACAGGGGCAATTTCATGTTCCCATTTCTCAGTGTCCCAACAACCACACAGGACAGATTCAGAGCCAAACACGTCTTTCCTCCTTCAGATAATGCCACAGATAGCCACACATTTATGAACAGGTGAATATATGTAGGGAGAGATTTCAATGTGTGCAAAACATACACATGTCTGGTTTTCGGGACGGTTTTTCTGTATGTACCCGTGTCTATACATTCAACATGGAGCCACAAGACCTGAGTTCGAATCCGGCCCGTGTCACATACTATCCACGTGAAACCAAAGAATCTCTTACGTTTTATTTCCTCACCCATCAGGCATAAGTAACAATAAGGCCTGTCTCCCAAAGTGGTTGTGAGGGTTGAGTAGGAGAATACATATGCCAGTCAAAAAGAAAAATACTGTGTGCTTTTATTTACATAAGGTCACTAGAGTAGTCAAATTTACAGAAACAGAAAGTGGAACAGAACTTGCCGGGGGCTGGCAGGAGAGGGGAACTGGGGGTTGTTTATGGGTGCAGAGAGTTTCAGTTTTGCAAGGTGAAAAAGTTCTGGACATGGGTCACACAAGAATACGTTTAACACTTCTGAGCTGCGCTCTTAGAAATGGTTCACATGATAAATTTATGTTTTGGGATTTTCAGCCCGCTTAAAAATAAATGCTAATCAAAGGATACACATGCGAGGGCCCTGCCTAGCATGAAGCACGTACTATGCTTGATGTTGTCTCACACACAGGAGCACACACACACATGCACACGCATCCACGGCACGCGTGCTCTTTCGCAGTCACACTTACAAGGCGGCACACGGGAACCCTTTTTAGGAAACTGTTCACAAATAAATTAACAATCCCATATTGGCTGCCTCTTCTGATAAGCACAAGTTACGTGCTAGTAAGCAGGGTGTGGGGAAAAGATGGCCCAGGACAAATAAATAGGGGAAGCATTAGGTAATATCTCAAGACTTGAGGCTCATGCTTTTTTCTTTGCAAAATATACCAGTGTGTCTGCTGGTATGCCTGTGTTTGCACGTAGCTACCACTCATTTGGCATCTCCTGAACAGGTATTTTAAATACTTTGTCCCACTGAATATTCTAAATCACTCATCGCCATTAGGTAAGGTAGTAATTATCTCTAGTACACAGATGAGACAACTGAGGCTCAAAGAGCCAAATCATTTACCCAAGCTCACGTGGCTAGGTGACGCAGCTTTATTTTGAACTCGAATTTCTCCAACTCCAAAGTCCACTTCCTCTGTTTTGACAAGCCTGTCGCTTTCCTTAGAATGCTCACCCAGGACAGCGCTGGGCATTCTGGAAGTGTTGAGAGCAGATGTCGGGTGAATACATTCCCTTCAAGGTGGAGGAATATACTATGCCCTGGAGTATAAATGGAATGAGTCACGGGGCAAACCGAGCACCAGCTGGGCGATTCTGAGTATCAGTTCTAGCTTGGGGGCCACTAGGAACCCAGTGGGATTGTCCACTGGGGGAAGCTGCCAAGGTTGATGAGGTTCAGGCACCAGTTAAACCACCAGGGGCCAGAATTCAGGGTTGACAGGGAGGCCCAGGGGTGGCAGAATAAGTAAATCTGATTAGCAGGGTCAAAAGGCAAGGCAAGTCCAGAAATTAAAAACCGAAGCAATGGACTTGAAAGCAGTGTGGGCCAAAACACTGTGGACAAAAGCACATAGCACGTATGTCTATCCACGAGAGGGAAGCAAACCAGGCTTTGCCCTTCAAGCAGCGCTGGGGACATCACTGGGCTTAGAGAGACCACAGGGGAGACACTTCGCATGTTTCCGAAAGGTGCCTTTAATGACTGAGATATGCACACTAGCCTGTGAACCAGAGCTGAAAAAATGGACTGTCTTGCTATAAGCTCCAGGGGTAAGGACAAAGCAGACCAGTGGCATTTTCCATCACAGGTAATTCAGCCCCTAGTCAGCCTCACAGAGGAAATAAGGTTTCCGTCTTCCCCTCCACGGACTGTGGATCTATCAGAACAGGAGCCTCATGGGTTTTTGAAAGATTAGACAGAGCTCAGTGAGATTTACGTTGGTCAGAGGACACACTGGGGCAGGAAATGCTGAAGAAGTGGTGACCACCCATCTGAAGACAGTGTGGGGAGTGGGGCACTGGGACAAGGGTCTCCTGTTGGCTGAGTGCCCCCCACCCCTTCCTTCTGGTTCTGGCAGGGCTGAGACAGAGGTGCTGGAGATGGCAGTGATCCCAACACTAAGAAGGGCTGCAAAGAAGTCCTCCCACTGCCCTCGGGAGAAGGACGGTTAGCTCTGAATTCTGGTGCTCGTCTCGGGGAAGCGGGGCTCTGTGGTTGGGCGGGGGGCGGGGACAGAAGGCTCCTGGAGAAGGTGGCATCAGAGCTGGGACCTGGGTGAGGGCACGGAGCTAAACAGATGGGGAGGCACACTTCAGAAGGAGGGAAGAGTGGGTGCCAAGGCCTTGAGGCAGGAATGACTTGGGAGTGCTGGAGGAACAGAAAGGGCGTCAGCATAGGGAGAACTTAGCTGTGCCGACCACGTGGGGCTTGGAGAAGTACCTAGCGATGCCTGAGGGCAGGCAGGGGCAGATGCTGCAAAACCCTAGTTTTCTCAGGTGTAAGTGCAGGTAACCTCCCTCCCCCTAAGATACCGGGTGGGTGAAAGAAGTCTGCAAACCCAGACATAGGTCATATTCTCGGGGTACTCCTCCTCTGAGGGCCCAGGGAATACTCAAATATAAGCCTGGCTGCGGGCTGCATAATTTTCCTGATTTCCTTATCACCCGACGGGCAAGTGAGCAAAGAGCAAGACCGAAGGCACGTGGTTGGGCAAGAGTGCCCTTCTTGGGGCCATCTGGTAACTAGCATGCGGGGTTTGAGTGAGGAGTGCACACAGGAAGGAGTATGAGGGAACTCCTAGTCACTTGTCACAAAAATCTGAGAACAGCGCATCCTTGACGGCCATGAACACTGGGCGCTACTTTGATGGGTAAAAGCGCATCCCGCTTCTCATTGGAGCAGGGACAGCCGAATTCAGGTTCCCCAGGTGCTCCTAGCCAGCACTGTAGGTCACTCACAGAGAGGTGACCAGGCTGGGAGAGGCCTAGGAGGAAAGCTGGGAAGAATTTTCTGGCTAATCATGCTAGAACCCTCTAAGACCAAGAACTTGGTGTTGAGTTGGGTGTGAGAATTTTGGGGCCGTTCCCCGAAGAACATGTTATTAACATTCTGAATGTGTTGGCGGGGGTGGCAGTGACCCAGAATTCCCTCCCACATACCCAGCCAGGGTGGAGAGCGAGGGAAGGGAGTCTCCCCATGAGTATTTATCCTTCATGCTTGCACCCAGACATAAAACATCCATGCTCCGTGCTGAAATCCCACCCCCACCCCCAAGCTTGTCCATGTCATGCCTTTTACGTGTGTGCAGGAGAAGGAGGAGGGCTCATCGCCTCCCTGGAAAGAGCCAACAGCCGAGAGAGATAAACACAGGACTGAGAGAAGACACGGGTCTGGATTCTGACCCTCCTGCTTCCCCCCTGAGTGAATTTAGGCAACCCACGTGATCCCACTGCCCTCCAGCCGCCTCCCCTGAAACACAGGTGGCCCCGCCCCACCTGACTCCAGCCTTCACCTACAATCCTGGATTGCTCAGGGAACACGACACCAAAAAGGACTGCATCAGTTTGGTTTAACAAAGAATAAAGTGTAGCGACGAGATGCTAAAGCTGCACCAGTTGTCCCTTTCCTCTAAGAGCTCCAGGTGAGACAGTAGCACCATATTATAATAATCAGCGGTAGCAACTTTACAGAAAGATCCCCCTCTGGGATATCTGGATGTAAGCAACTGCCTTGAGGCTTTGAGAATGATTTGATTTGCATACATTTGGACTGCAGACAACTATTCAGGAGCCTACCCACCTCACACGCATACACTGAGCCTGCTCTTATTGTTGCAAGTTTATTCTTACTTATTCTTTGATTTGACAGATGGCCTTCTGTCTCCCCTGCCCCCCGGCCCCTCAATCTCCTGAGAGCTGTATTTGTTAGAGAGTCATGATCTTTCTTATAAATTTTTTGTTTATTTATTTTTGAGAGAGAGAGAGAGAGAGACAGAGCATGAGTAGGGGAGGGGCAGAGAGAGAAGGAGACACAGAATCTGAAGCAGGTGCCAGGCTCTGAGCGGTCAGCACAGAGCCCGACACAGGGCTCGAACTCACAGACCGTGAGATCATGACCTGAGCCAAAGTCGGAGGCTCAACGGACTAAGCCACCCGGGCGCCCTGAGAGTCATGATCTTTCAACCAGTGACCACCAAGTACTGACTTTCCCCAAGGGGCTGGGCACAGTATTAGCAGTGTTCCCTCACGTTTCCTGTTCTTGCAACAGCCCAGGAGATGGCTGCTACGCGGATCCCATTTCACACACAAGGACACTGAGGATCAAAGAGGTTAAGTGACTTGCCCGGGGTCACACGGTGCTGAAGGGACACGGCAGGCTATGGTGGCTCCTGAGCGCTCACTCCATCCACGGCGCGGGAGAGGCAGCAGAGTTTCCCGCCTGTGCGTTGTCCTGTTGGGTCTTTCGCACACCCTGAGCTCCTCCTTGCCAGCGGCTCCAGGCCCACGCAGCCATCCACGCGGCTAGCTCTGACGTCCCCTCAAAGTCACACATCCAAGGGACGCTCTTTTGTAGCAGATCAGGAGGACTTTCCACTGCACGGAGGATTCCAGCCTTGCCAAGTTCTGCCCCAGCCAGGCTCCTGGAGGTGGGCCTCGTGTGTTCCCATTGCATAAGTGTTATTCCAGCCAGTTCCTGGAATCGGAAATACGGCAAACCATTCACCTCGTGGGGAGCCCTTGCCCGGGAGGGATGGTTGTTTGGTTAGCTGTGCCTTCAAGGCCCTTTCCAGGAGAAGAGCTTGTGAAAAGGCTTGTCTAGCAAGGCCACTTTCTGAAGTCAAAGTTGTTTTATTTTCCTCCTTCTTCAGTCACCCAACACACGCTTTTCCGCCCAATGATCTCTGAAATCCACCTCAGCAGCCTCTGCCTGGCTCAGCCCCGCTGCCATCTCCGGCTGAAATCACACTGTGGCCTCCTTGCTGGTATCCCAGGCTTCCTGCCTCCAGCCAGGACCAGCTATGAGCCAACCTCCACTCTGCAGCCAGGAGGACCTTTCCGAATGCCAATCCTCCTGCACATAGGCCCCAGTGTAAAAATCCTTCAATGGCTCTCCAGCAGCTAAAAAATAAATACTCTCTGCTATTTGAATTGTTTGCAGTGAGAATGTATTATTGTTATAAGTTTGAAAGAAAATGTTTTAAAATGCTTATTTAGCTATGGCAGGGGGTGCTTGGCTGGCTCAGCCGGTAGAGCATGTGACTCTTGATCTTGGAGTCATGAGTTTGCCAACCCCACGTTGGGCATAGAGTTCACTTAAAAAAAAAAAAAAAGTTTCACAGATATGCTTCCCTCCCTAGAATGAAACTCTCAAAAGAAGTGGGACAGCCAAAACAGCTTCATCAGTGCGTGCTGCATCATCTAAGATAAAGATATAACTTCCATTATAATATTTTGTTATCGTAAATGGTTCCTAGACTCTCTTTGTTAATTCATATTAGACGAGAACTCCAGATTGGGATCCACGTGATTGGCCAGATCTCTTGTATACCAATGAAGGCATACAAATTGCCTAGGGACAATTCTGATGAGCTCCCAAAAGAGAACTAGAGTAGTGAGTGGAAATTACCAGAAGAGCAATTTCAGTCCCCTGCTCTACCCTCCTATCTAATGCCAGTGACACCCTTTGCCCACAGCTGATGTCTTGGGCGTCGAAGCAATGTTTGGTCGTGTACCAGCTCTGTGACCCCTTCACTTCTTGAGACTCTATGTGTGCATCTGTTCATGGGCTACTTGTGAGAAGCAAATGAAACCACATAGCATAATGTTTTGTAGATGGCTGGTGAATTCAGGGAATACAGAAAACCACCGAAATAATTAAAGTTACCTAGGCACAAACCTGTCTCTACTGCAAGATTCGGCACTTGAATTGGAGAGACCTTGTCTCACTCATCCTGCCTTCCTCAGAGTTCCTAGGAAGTTATCGTGAATTCATCAGGTGATCAGCCGGCGATCTGGGCAGGAATTGACATTAGGCCCGGATGTGTGAGCGCTACTGGCTTCTAGTAAGAACAGGGCCAAGCCTATGAGAATGGCCACAGGCCTAACTCAGGTTTGCATCCGCGAAGCAAAGAAGACACATTGTCAAGGGAAGGCAGTACACGGTTAAGTCTTCCCAGATGTCTTCCAGGCGAGCATTTTATTCACTCCCTTACCGAATTTGCCCAAGTTGTGGATTTATCCTATAGCTGCAAAGGCTAAGAAACACTGTGTTGTCAGCCCCCAAGAGCTGATCTTTCTCTCCTGCACACCAAGGGCTAATCTGGAAACCAGATCGCTCGTGTGTTATTGGGCAGTGAGCGCAGGAAGGTACCATAACATGGAAGTAGAATCCACACATCAACACGGCTAGCACATTCTCTACCTTCTGGGCCACACGGCTTGGGATGTCACATTAGACACGCTGAAGATCACAGGGTGACCTAGGGATCAGCGCAGGAGGAGTTACATGACTACACTATCTAATAGCACCCAATTAAGATAGTCTAATGTGATTCCTAGCACACAGCATGGACAGAGTGCCAAAATTTCCCTCTCTGACTCTGTTTTCCTTCCTTCTTCAAATATATTTGAGATCTATGGCTGGATTAAGATCAGTTGACTCTCAGAATCCTGGGAGCCATCCTGTCTCCTCACTAATCCTCTTGTGCCTGTCTTAAACTTTAACTCTCAAAGGATAATCTTGTTTCCATATTTCTGAGAGCCCCCCCCCCCCCCAGGAAGTTCCTTGTAATCCTAAGTACTGGCAACAAAGGTTTTACTTGAGAACAGCCTGGTACAGTAGAATGAGCATAAAATCTACAGTCAAGAAATTGGGATTAAAAAGAGGCTCAGACACTTGCGTGGAATGGACCTCCTCTCGTCATCCGGTAAGTGGGAATAAAGTGCCCGTAACCTCCACTAGGGTAGTGGTGAGGGTCAAATGAGGTCAAGGATGTTATCAACCCTATGTGACAAGCTAGTCACTATTTCTGTTCTTTTCTTTAAAGTCTGGGAATAAGAAGGGTATAATTTTACTGCCATTAGGCCGTTCTTTAGTTGACACAAAGAGAAAAACCACCTGTAAAATAGGAGGCAGTGTTTCACACTCAACCACTGAGTAGCCATCTTCCCTCCCAGACCAGCCACACCTCTTCTGCATCTGAACTCCTAGTCTCAGACTTCCCTAAAGGCTATGTCTGAGGAAGCATCCAATTGGATGTATTTCCTGCAGAGCTGTCTGGGGAGACGTTGGATGTTTTTGCCCCATTTTGCATATAACTGGAGGTTCCAGTGATATGAAAGCCAAGAACTGGGTGGAGATTCGTCCAGACAATAGCCAGACTTTCTGGATACCAGAAAGAGTTCACTTGGGGTTGGACGGATTCAGCTGTCAAGCAGTAGCAGGCACAAGGATTCCTTTTTAATGAGAGCTAACCAGCCCACTCCTCGTGGGGTATGAACAGCATGAGCAGTATTTGGCAGATGAAGCTACCTACTGTAGGGTCATCCATCCGGGATCGGCTCAAATGCGGCCCAAAGAACCGGGAGGTCCTTGCAAAACACTCACCACTGTTAATTACAGGACTGTGTGCTGTGGAAACCGAAGCAGATGTTGACTCCCGTTCTCTAACCGTCTCTGATTCTCGTGCCTCAATAACTTCCTAACACTCACTCTTTGCTTCAGCAAGACCTATCTCCCGACTCTGATCTCCTCATGCCACGACCATTTCCCGCCTCTGGGTCTTTGCTCATACTGTCATCTGTCAGCAATTAGTAGTTGGGGGTAGGGGGATACAATGGCCTTATCCGTAAGTCTCTAGTATCTAGCATGGTGTCTCGACAGAGAAGTAGCTCAGTGAGTGTCAGGTGGATGAATGAATGAATGAATGAATGAGTCAGTGAATGAATTAGTGAATGAGTAAGTGGATGCATAAGTAAAGGAATAAATTAATGAATGGAAGCCTGCGCTTTCCTTCTTCGAATATAAGCCAGCTGATCTCCTGATCTCGTTTTATTCTAGGATGGCCCAGACTGCATAGTTCTCATAACATAGCAGGAAAATAGGTCAGTGAAACCTGGGGAATCACAATGAGTTTCAGATTAATTGGGCTTAATTCCCAACCATCCAGTGATAGCCTAGGGGAGTCTAGTACCAATACTAAGATCTGGGGGCACAGATTTGGTATAAACTCCAAACAGTAACCTGTTCTGTTAGGGCCATGGGTTCTTTAAAAAAAAAAAAACCTCAGGTTTTGTCTCCATGGGGCACGACCTGGGTGAATCGATTTCTCTTCTCACGTCAGAACAGGGTCCACAGAGGCAAGATTGAAACCACTGCTTTTCACATGCCCAGAGGTGTGTGCTTCTCTTACAGCTGCTATACAATATAAACGATCACTACCCTCCATTTCACTGCTGAGAAAGTGGAGTCTCCAAGAGATGAGGTGACTTACCCAATCATATCACTAGCGCACAGGTCCAGGATCCAAATCCAGGCCATTGTGCCTCTAGGTCCATGCTCTTCCATCCACGCCTAGAGACGGCGAGGCCAGTGGTTCTCAAACTTGAGATGTCTGCAGGGCTTGTTAAAACCCAGATTGCTGGGCCTCCCCTCCAGATTTTCTGATCCAGCAGGTCTGGGAGGCAGCCTGAGAATTTGCCCCTTTAACTTGTTCTCTGGTAAAGATGCTGATGTTGGTCCCGGGATTACATTTTGAGAAAAATCTGGCTACAGTAACAGAAAAGACTCTTAACTGTAGTTAATAGAACCCAACTGAGGGTAATTTGAGGAGGAGAAAAAAAGAAAAAAAAGAGAAAGAGCATTTTGTCACATGGATATCAGGGAACCCAAAGGACAGAACGCGATTGAGTCTAACAGGTCTGGAAGCTCTATGCCTAGCTTTCATCCTCTCTTTGAAAGTTGCTTCATTTTCCTCCTTCTATTGATACCAGCTTCTGAATCTGCCCCCCACCCCCACCTGCCGTCTAGTGACAGACCACATGGCCGGCAGCTTCTTCTAAGTTATGCCATGCAGAGCGAGCAACCCACAGAAAGACAGAACCTTCCTCACTGTCCCAGTCCCAAAGCTCCCAAGACTTGCTTGAGTGGGGTGCACGCCTCTGGTCTAATCACCTGTGAGCCGGACAATCATGGGGATGGCGTTGTACAAGCGGCTACCAGAGCCCCATTACTGGAACCAAACAGATGGACAAAGAAGGCTAGTTTGCAGAGAAAGGATCTGGGTAGTAAACCCAACAGCTGACCACTAGGCTAGGGTGTGATACGTGTGCATACAGAGAGGTGAGAGGTGAGAAAACTGGAGTAAGCTGGAGTATTGACCACAACATGAACAATGATGGTTGGGAAACCTTTCAGAACATGCTGCTGATGGTCTTTGGAAACACTGTTTTTCCCTGGGACTAGAAGAGACAGTAAACAGTAAATCCATCTGGTTTGCAAATTCTCTCAAACAAGTCTACACAGACAATTCCGAGGGCTGAACAGAGCCAATTCTGTTTTCTTAGAAGGACAATGGAATGTGGAATTTCAGACCAGTACAGCTGGCCAAGCTGGGTCAGGGAAAAGGCACAGATTATATTCATTAATGTTTTGCAAACCCACCCAGTTCCGCCCCCCCACCACCACCCCCACCCTTGCCTCTCTTTACCCCACCCTGCAAGGGAAAAGCCTAAAAGTTGCTAAAAAGGGTTGAGAAGAATTTGAGGCAGACGGGGTCAGATGTTCAGCGAGCACTTCCCACGCGGGCACGGGCACCGGGCTGCTGCTGCGTTTCCGAGAAGCGTGCACTTCCACCAGGCCGTGTGCTGCTGAACTAGGATCCCTGTCCTGGCAGCGCCTCTGAGTCCCTGCTTGCTGGGAATGCCCGTGATGGGAGCGTGGTGAGGGGCAGGTGCCGGCAGCCGGCACCATGGAAAGAGCACTGCATTTATGATTAAACCTCAGTGGGTTCAACTTCCGGCTCTGGCGAACAGAGTGAACAGCCCAAGGAAGTCACCTGAAGTTGGGCAACGTAATAATCCGCATCCCTCTGATTCACCCGACCGCTATGAATAGCAAATGTGATTGGCTGAAGAGTATCACACATGACGTCAGGACAAGGCCACCGCTGGCACGTATGATGCTTTCGTGTAAATTAGAACGTGGTTTAGCAAGCTGAACACGGGCTGCATTTCTTCCCCGGAGCTACCTCTGCGTAGGGAGTACCTTCACAGTGTCCCTCAGGTCATGGAGCCCCCTTTCAGAGGGCCACAGAATGGTCCCCGTCAGCTTGGATGATAGCAAGAGGCAAGGAGAGCGGTCAAGGCAGCCGTGACCACTATCCTCCCCGATCTAAGGTAAAAACATCCCAAAATGAGCAATCCCTAACTAGAAACCCACCCTCGCACCAATGGAGAAAGGCAGAGGAAAGAGTCGTAAATCTGCTTTCACTGACATGCTTAACTGGAAACACCTACACCATCAAGAAAAAAACAAAGTTTTTTAGAAGCTTCAAACTGGCTGGTGTGAACGTACCTATTTTCACAAAACTCCCCCCAGCATCTCCGTTCCTAGACCTTACTATGGTAGGCCTGTACTCACCGTTCCTTCCATTGCCAGGTCTATCTAATATGAGTAGAGGTTTGGTGTTGAATGTCATGTATGAAACACAGAGTCTCAGCCGCCAGAGTTCATAAACACAAGTGGGTGTTAATGCTACTTATCCTTTGCTTTCTGCTTTTTACTAGAATCCTATTTTTCTTTGATTACTTTTTTTTTTCCGCTTCTGTCTAAAACACTATTAAACCTGTATTCCTATTCAAGCTTATCTTTTGCCTCATTGATCTGCCTGCTTCTGCTGAGCCACAGTGCCTGAACCCCTCGTGCATGGAACCACAGAGAAAGCGGCACACGGGGCACAATCTTGTTTCTTGTGTGCCTAGTCCTGAACTATATGTCTTTGTCTCTTTCTCCACCCTCACTCCATGCTGCTCCTGAAGCTCCTGGATTCTAATTGCATGGTCCACTTTCCATTTATATCTTCACCTTGCCTTATAAACTTGACCCTCTACTTGCTCCCCCCAGATGTTGAGATCACCTCCCAGCTAACAACATTCTGGTTCTCCCCTCCCAGCCTGAACTGTTTCAGGTAAATACTTCTACTGGTTTGGCTGTGCCCTGGGGCATCCCACATTCATCAACCCCACCCCTCGTGAGTTTCATACCCAAAAGGCCACCCAAACTCAGGAACCAGAAAAGAGTAAGCAGCGTGAAGAGGAAACCCAGTGAAATCTGGAAGGAACAGAAAGGTGCCCTCATGCTCTTCGTGAGGGAGGAATCCCAGCCATCCCACTTGTAAAGAAAGGCACCGTGAGCCTCTCAGGAATTGAGTCTGAATCTCATACGAGCGGACAACTGGGGAAACCTCAGGGATGCCGAAAGGGAGTTTCAGGAGGCTCAAAAGAGCTGTAAATACGGTTCATAAAGTGTCAAGTGAAAAATCAATATAGGTTCTCATTAAAGTTGGATGTCAGTTAATACTTCCAGGATTAGGCTGCCTGTAACCGCATGTCTTTCTTAAATTCCTGAATGTTTCTGAAATCTGGGGCTCTACCTGCTTTCAGGCGTGTTCCACTCCAATTCACCCCCAAGTAGCCGGAGAGCCTGCCACTTGTCCGCTAAGAACCCGTGAGTTGTTTTACCAGCACTGGTGAAGCTCCATGCATCCTCGGTCTGCACACAAGGCCCTGCAGGACCACAGCTTGCCTACTCACCTGTGTAGATACCTGTCCCCATCACAGGACTCTTTAAGGCACGGCCTCTACCTTCCTCGTTTTTGTGCTCCTATCACCCAGGGTCACCCCGACACATAGTGGACACTCCATAAACAGTGACTGTATCATTTACTAATTACTAGCATGGACAACGTCTTCCTGATTGGGACCTGATCCCGTTTATGTAAACTCTTCTTTCTGTGAAGGAAAAAACTAAGGGACATCACTGTGCTCTCAGCCACCGAACCTCAGCGGCCCTGGACCTTGCGAAAGCAGTCCCTAGGGCTGCGGGGTTATGTGGCTGGGCTGGGGCTCCCTCCGCAGCCCGTGTCTGCAAGGCTGAGTCCTTGAGCACGAAGCCTGCCCTGGTTGGAGAAGGAGAAAATAGCTAGTAGCCACTGAGAGCCTGCAGCCAAGGAGATGTTTTTCTAGTCTGAACCCACACACCCAGACAGTCCCGAGAGATCCTGAGGGTAAGTGAATGTCCGCTTACACAGGAACTCGACTCCCTGTGGGGGCCACCTCAACACCAAGCCCACCCTGGTCTTACTCCCCGGCACCCGGCCGTCTGACGCCCACTTCCTCTACCACGTTCCACAACAATGAGGTCTCCTGGCGCCCCGTCTAGCTTCTGTTCCCCCTCGCCTTCGTTCCAGAATGCCTCCTGGAAAGGTTCTACTTCTAAGTTTTCTCCCGAGAGTGGGGGATTCTTGGCTGTTCAGCAAAGCCAGCATGCGTGAGTGCACTCGGCAGGCTCCAATGCAAAGGTTCTCTCGATGGCTCTTGGCAGCATGAAGCGGCCGTACCAGCTGTCTTCCCATCACAGACCCTCCTTACATCCCCAAGGTCCAAAATAGCCCAGAGTGGTGGCATGAAGCAAAGGTCAGAAGCACCCCAAGGACAAGCAGGCACTTGTCTTGTCGACCCCATGACATTTCTGCTAACTTGGGACCCTTTGTGAAAGGCAACTTCTCTCGCAGACAGCTGAACAGAGGGTGCTGGGGAGAGGCTGTATGTAGAGTAGAAAAAGCAAGGACTGTGAAACCAGAAGGTCCAGGTTTGGCTCCCTGCATCCAGCTTTGGGGTCTCTGACAAGCCACTGAAGCTTTCTGGAGCCTCCTTTGCCGAGAGCCCATGAGGTCAGTTAGATCTGAACCTGCCCCATAGAGAGCACATAGAGAACCCCGACGAGTTGTGCCTTCACTGAATGCCAGATTCTCCGTCCACGAAAACCAGCCCAAAACTCCTTCCCCCCTTTGGGAGGAGCACTGGGTGTTGTGGGTGAGCAGTGGATCACGGGAATCTACCCCCAAAACCAAGAGCAGCACACTGTATACGCTGGTATGTTAGCCGACTTGACAAAAAATTATATTAAAAAAACAAACCGAAACAAAAAAAAAACCTTCCCCCTTAAATCCTCTCGGCAGCTTCTTGAAGCTCAGAGAAGTTAAAGCGCTTTCTAAGGTCACATAGGTGATGCTGCAGAACCGGGATGGAACTCAGCTCTAATGACCAAATCCTGTCTCCCGAGGCTCGTCCTTCCAGAGCAAATAAGACACACACAGAGTCTCTGCTTTCAGCCAACTCGCGTCTTTCAGAGAAGTTATGGTTACATCTCAAAATATGTGCCTTGTGTCCCTTTAGGTTTGGTAGAACTTCTTCGGCCAGGTGAGACACAGGGGCTGGGCTCTGAAGAATGGGTTCGCTGGGCCCTTCATACCCTCGACTGCCAGCAACACTGGCCAGGGTGAGTGGCTCTCCAGCAGCAACAGGATGGGCTCGTGAGCAGGGGTGCTGTCTGCACTCACCTCACCTGCCCACAGCCTCCTCCTCCTGTCTCACCTTTCCCCTCGCTTTGCCACTCTTGACTCGAAGTGTACTTTATCTCATAGGTCGGAGTGTCTCTGTGTAAGTAGGCTGCCTCCGTGCATTTTGCAACAAGGCACAGGACGGGGCGGTTCCCCACTCCACACCTACTTAAGCGTAGACACTGCTGGGCCAGTGACTGGTTTCCGTCCTCACTTTGTGTGAGGCCCCTGCCTCGAACGCCCTCTCATCCCTGCAGTTGGGGCCACGCCCTCTCCCACCAGGCCTCCAGGTTCACTAATTAGGGACACTGAGGAGCCCAGATATGGGCAGTCGGGGTCCGGCGGTTCAAGCAGGTCAGCCTGCTGAGCTGACGCAGAGGGCGGCCCCGATTTCAGTGAAGGTGCTCATGGTGCTTCTGCAGACCACTGTCAGAGCCTCAGTCCCCACCTGTCCCTGTGCCTACCCTCTGCTGAGGCGTCCTGCCAGCCCCCAGGTTCTTTTCAGGATTGGGCCTTTGCTCTCGCCAGACCCCGTCCTGCAGCCAACCCCAAGACCTTTAGAGGTGAGCACAACGTGGGACAACTTGGAGGTAAATGAACGACGACTGCACTCAGATTTGACCCTTCACATCAGTGGATGAGAACAGAAATATGCAAAGTCATCTGAAAGACCTAGATGGGCTCCCAGGCAGGAGAGGCTGAAAACCCCGATGACTTCTAAAGGAAGGCAGGTCACGCTGCAAGGGAGCTGGCCGACCGTTTCAACTGAAAAAAAGAGAAGGTTACAAAGTCAAACCAAAGGACACCGCCTATGGAGAAGATTCAGCCGAACAATTTCCAGCATTTACAGCCCCATTGGCAGACTGCCCCTACTGTGTGGTCAATAACTGATGGGTCTCATAAAGATGTTATAGGGACCTAATTCTCCTTGTTCCTATTTCATGCTTGCCACACAACCTTGCACCTAGGGGTTAGTTTTACCGGTAGGTCTGCTTTCAGGGAAAGCGTGAGCTTATTATGCCGGTGGGAACATTCCATTCCTGTAACCTTGAATTAGCAAGTTACATGAACAATTGGGCTTCTGAGACCCTTCAATCTCATTAACAGTCTCCCCTTGAGTCAAAGATACACTGCCAGAGACCTCACAAAGTAGATGTCTACGTCTGAAAGCCAGCACGGTTGTGGAGAATTCACCGCATGATTGACAAAGTGTAAGACCCTTTGGTGGCCAAGTCATTGGGGATCAGTGGGTAGGACATGTAGCTGCCAAAGAGAGCGTTCTTTCCTACATGTGAAATTCCACTTCTCCCCAGTCCTCCTGAGGCTGCCATCCACAAGAGTGCACGGCTGTTTTCCCTATTATCTGTCCCCTATCGGGATGGCTGTCCACCCCTCTCCCCGTACACCCCACTCACTCTGGTGGATTTCGAGGCACCTGTTCTCAGTCTGGACTGCCCACCACAGTCCCTGGGGAGCAAGCACACCTTGACGGGACTCACCCTTCCCCTGTGCAGTTGGGCCAGACTCTCACTAACAGCCAACACCCCGTTGGTGAGAATGATTACCAGTACCCAATCCCTCTCCGTGCAACCTGTCCCACTACCTAACCGAAGTCAGCCACACCTTCCCTCCCATGTGGCTCCCTGGCCACCGCCACCCCCACCCAGCTCATACAGGAAATAGAAATGCGTCTCCTCGGGTAATTAACATATTAAAAATGTTCATTTCCTAGTATACAGCACTACTCAAACTGGGTGGAAAAAAACAAGAAGGTGGCACTGGAAGAACACTGATTTACTACAATAGATATTTTGTGTTTGGTTATCCAACTGGCAGGCATCCTTTGATACCACTTTTTTTTTTTTTCAACGTTTATTTATTTTTGGGACAGAGAGAGACAGAGCATGAACGGGGGAGGGGCAGAGAGAGAGGGAGACAAAGAATCGGAAACAGGATCCAGGCTCTGAGCCATCAGCCCAGAGCCCGACGCGGGGCTCGAACCCACGGACCGTGAGATCGTGACCTGGCTGAAGTCGGACGCTTAACCGACTGCGCCACCCAGGCGCCCCCTTTGATACCACTTTTGAGGGAACAGGGAAGCAGGAATGTTCACCCAGTGCTAGCAGCAATTAAAAATTTTTACAGCTTTCCGGGGGGATAACTTGACAATACGGTATACGGAAATGTCTTTAAAACTGAAATGTACTAGGGGCACCTGGGTGGCTCAGTCGGTTAAGCATCCGACTTCGGCTCAGGTCATGATCTCGCGGTCTGTGAGTTCGAGCCCCGCGTCGGGCTCTGTGCTGACTGCTCAGAGCCTGGAGCCTGTTTCAGATTCTGTGTCTCCCTCTCTCTCTGCCCCTCCCCCGTTCATGCTCTGTCTCTCTCTGTCTCAAAAATAAATAAACGTTAAAAAAAATTTTTAAACAAAAAACTGAAATGTACTTTAAATCATCAACTGCATTTTTAGGATTCTAGCCTAAGGAAGCAAAGATGTACACACAGATTGAACTGCAAAGAGGCTCACTGCAGCATTTTTTAACACTAGCGACAAATTACATCAAAATAAATATTTAACAGAGGATTGGTTAAATGAATGGCACATTCATAGAACAAACTACGAGGCAGCCCTTTTTAAATTACACAGAAACGTATTTATAGATGCAGAAAGATGTTTATAATATATATTGTTAAGCAGAAAAACACGTTACAAATATACACGAGGGAGAAGTCTGAAAAGACATACCAACGTGACAATAATTTTTATTTTTGGATGATAGAATTAATGGGTAATTTTTATTTTTCACTTGTTTCAGTATTTTCTCATTTTTAGGCAGTAAATATATATTAGTGGCAAAAATAGATAAATAGATAGATAGATAGATAGATAGATAGATAGATAGAATGAAAGAATGAATGAATGAATGAATTTGGGTTTTTTCAAGGGTGTGGACTTCATACTCACACAGGCTCAGGTTCAAGTCCCAGCTAGGCCACTGATCAGCACCATGACCACAAAGACATTACTTACACTCCCTGAACCTCGGTTTCCTCATATCCAAAAAGTCAATCCTAGCACCTTCCTCATGAGGCATTTGCAAGGATTAAATGAGGAAACATAAATAAAGTGCCTGGCACCAAGTAGACATTGATGACATTTTTCCCTTCCTTCCCGGATGTCCAAAAATACCTCGGAATAACAATTCACAAAGACAAGATGGCCAAACACGCACCTAATTATGTAAAACGTAGTTTGGAAACTTAGGAAAGACTCGTATTTAATGCTCCAGGCTTAGTTTTTTCAGCTCGGATCTCCCCAAGCCCGCACGGTGGCACACACGGAGCCCCGTAGGTTGGCAACCCAGGTGGAATCAGGCAGGCTGTGTTACCCAGCCCCAGCAGCAGGTGGGGCCGGTCTCCATCCTGTGTCTATAGACAGCCTGCCGTACCCACTGGCCTTCACTGGACACAGCTCACGGAAGGCTATCCCACCAGACCGACTGCAGACATGGGGACCCTCCTCTCCGGCCCCTCCATGCTCCCATCTTCATCCAGGTCCCGTTTACGTCCCACTCTTAGCATTTTGGACTTGAGCTTCCGGGTTCATGAGTCTAGCTATCCATCAGGAATCCAGCTGGGATCTGCCCTGTCTTCTTTCAGCTTCTCATTCATTCACTCTCCAAACTTGATGCCCCCCTAATGGATACGAAGCTCGGCACTAAGACACAGGATGAATCAGAGACAGGCCCTGCTCTGGGGGCCTCACGGTCCAGGGGGGAGAACTGACAGCAACACTATATGCTGTGGTATAGTGACTATTAATATCATACTTGTAGCCCTTGCTCTATGCTTTTAAAAACATTTATTAATTTCTTTACAATAATACCAAACCCACTACACATTAATCTAAATAACACGTTAGGTGAAAAAATCTATATGAAAATTAGTGAGAAGAATGGCATTGTTTCACAAGTTTACAAATCCCTTTAATGTCTGATTTATTAGCATACAGGTGGATTTCTGCAGCCTCTTTTTTTTTAAGTTTATTCATTTTGAGAAAAAGAGAGTGCAAACGCACGGGCAAGTTGGGGAAGGGCAGAGAGAAAAGGAAAGAAAGGAAGAAGAGAGAGAATTGGGGCACCTGGGTGGCTCATTCGGTTGAGTGTCCAACTTTGGCTCAGGTCATGATCTCACAGCAAGTGAGTTCGAGCCCCGCATAGGGCTCCAGTGCTGACAGCCCAGAGCCTGGAGCCCGTTTCGGATTCTGTGTCTCTCCCTCTCTCTGCCCCTAACCCACTTGTATTCTGTCTCTGTCTCTCTCAAAAAAATAAATAAACATTCAAAAAAATTTAAAAAAGGAAAAGAAGACAGAGAATCCCCAGCAGGCTCTAGAGCCCAGTGCGGGGGTCAAACCCACGAACCGTGAGATCATGACCTGAGCCAAAAGCAAAAGTCAGATGCTTAATGGACTGAGCCACCCAGGGGCCCCTCCTTTTTTTTTTTTTTTTTTTTTTTTATTAAGTAGGCTTCACACCCATCCTCTTTTGCATTCAGCCTATGATGATACGGTATTTGGTTGTGTGAAAAGATAAGCTGGGGACAGTAAAAATTTTAAGAGCTTTGAGGGGTACTGACGGTGCACAGCCTGCTTGGGATTCTTCTCTCTCTCTCTTTCTCTCTCTCTCTCTCTCTCTCTCGCTCTCTCTCTCTCTCCTTCTCTCTTTCTCAAAATAAATAAACTTTAAAAATGTTTGAAGAAGAAAAAAATGGGCTTATTTGAGTAAAAATCAATTTGAATGAGGCAGCACCAAACCGGGAGTGATTAGCAGTGCTCCCATGGCAGGAGTGCTCCCACGGAGGAGCTGGGGGCAAGACGTTCACAGAGAAGACAAGGAAGTATGGCTAGGGAATTACTGGATTGGCCATAGCTTAAGCAGTGGTTGCCTTATTTGGGAAAGCCTATTAGGCTGGGATTGATTATCCTTAGGTTTTGATTTCTTAAACTTGAGGCATTTAAAGGCTTAAATTCTGGTTTGCTTGCCTAGGATACAAAGGCATTAGAATGACCTTAGCCTGTAACATTAACAACTCAGGCAACAACAGATGTTGGCGAGGATGTGAGAAAGAGGATCTCTTTTGCACTGTTGGTGGGAATGCAAGCTCGTGCAGCCACCCTGGAAAACAGTATGGAGATTCCTCAAAAAACTAAAAATAGAACTACCCTACCACCCAGCAATTGCACTACTAGGTGTTCATCAAAGGGATACAGGTGTGCTGTTTCAAAGGGACACATGCACCCCCATGTTTATAGCAGCACTATCAACAACAGCCAAAGTATGGAAAGAGCCCAAATGTCCACGGATGGATGAATGGATAAAGAAGATTTGGTATGTATACACACACACACACACACACACACACACACACACACACACACACACACACTGGAGTATTACTCGGCAATCAAAAAGAATGAAATCTTGCCATTTGCAGCTATGTGGATGGAACTGGAGGGTATTATGCTAAGTGAAATTAGTCAGTCAGAGAAAGACAAATATCACATGACTTCACTCATATGAGGACTTTAAGACACAGAACAGATGAACATAAGGGAAGGGAAACAAAAATAATATAAAAACAGGGAGGGGGACAAAACATCAGAGACTCTTAAACATGGAGAACAAACCGAGGGTTGCTGGAGGGGGTGTGGGAGGGGGGATGGGCTAAATGGGGAAGGGGCACTAAGGAATCTACTCCTGAAATCATTGTTGCACTCCATGCTAACTAATTTGGATGTAAATTTTAAAAAATTCAAAAAAACAAACAAAAAAAGAATGACCTTAGCCTAATGGCCTCTTTGTTTAATCAGTGCAACAGCTGAAATATAAGAAGAAATGTGGCCCTCACACAGATGGTGGAGTTGACTAAGGGAGACCTATTTTAGTAGCTTATTCAGGTAACTGTGGATATTCTTCTTTGACACTATTCCAACACTCGACAGGCGGTGGGTGGTTTCTTAAAGGATGGACGGAATTTGACAGTTCACAGTGGAGGATATAAATCTTCCAAAATTCTCATTTTTAATTTGTACTCTCAAATATGGTCTTGTTTTCTGTGAAGTGACAGCCCCCCAAAATCTGCCAACTACCCAAGTCTGATAGCCACAGTGTGTGTATCAGTCATTCTTTAAAGGGAAAACTGTGTTCTCAGAAAAAAAGTGGCTAGCTCAGTTCCCAGCTCAAACAACTGTGCCGGCATGCTTCCTTGAGGGTGGGCAGGAGAAATGACTTATGAATACTTCCCATTTCATCACACAAAGCATTAAAAAGATAAGTACTCGGGGCACCTGGGTGGCTCGGTCAGTTCAGGGTCCAACGTCAGCTCAGGTCATGACCTCACAGCTCGTGAGTTCGAGCGCCGTGTCGAGCTCTGTGCTGACAGCTCAGAGCCTGGAGCCTGCTTCGGATTCTGTGTCTCCTTCTCTCTCTGCCCCTGCCCTGCTCACACTCTGTCTCTCTCTCTCTCTCTCTCTCTCAAAATAAATAAACGTTTTAAAAAAGAATTTTTTACAGATAAGTACTCAAGGGTTGACATTTAATAAATGTGGTCACTTTTACTGCTTCACCAAGCAACACTCTTTTGAAAACTGGCTTTTGGTTTTTTTCTTTGTTTACTGTGCACGCGCGGGGGTGAGTCCCAGAGTGATTGCTACTGTAGCAAAGTAACTGTGTGTCAGGTTCCTCCGGGCCCTCAGACTACACTTCGAGAACCGCTGCTTTATACAACAGACCCGGGATCAACCTGCGGCTGTAGGAGCTTCCTCCTGCAGATCAGAGTTTGGACTGAAACCCTGCCCTGAGCCTCATGACTGCAACAGCCCGCATGGCTTGGCCAGCCCCTTCCCCCACAACCTCCAAGAGTCAGCCCCAGTCCCTTGACCTCCAGCTTCCCGCTCGGATGCACCACTCACCACCGCTTGTCATCCACCTATAGAAACGGAGGGGAATTCACATGCCCCGGGCCCTGACTGTGTGCCAGGCATGACATTATCGGATTTAATGGTCACGACACTCCTGTGAGGTAGATATTATCATCCCCATTTTGCCAGTGGAGAAACTGAGGCCCAGGGAAGCAGGATTCCCACACAGATCTGTCTGACATGATAGTGAAGGCTCGCGCCGCCTTCTGGTCCATTCTCACAGTCTCATCCCCACCCCCGGTCTGGACTTCCTGCCCTTCGGGTCTGCCTGCTGGGGAGGTTCCAGCATGCCTCACGACCAAACTTTCCTGAAATAAGAAAATTCCCAGCACTGGCTGTTTTAATCATCCAGCGTCTGAATTCCTAACGTTCACAAATCACTCAGATGTTGGAAACTATGAGACACCTCGGTCTCCGGAACGGATAACTGATAAAGTCTGAGCTGAGTTCGCTTCTGCCGGTGTCTGTCGTGCCTGAGCCCAGGAGACGAGGCTTTCCTCTGGGGAGCACTTCCACCCAAAGCTGACGGTTTGCCATCTCTGCCTTTGTACTGCACACAGGAGTGGACATCCTCTGGCCTCTTCCTCGGTGCCAGGGGGCTCCCTGGAAAAGCCAGAGCCCATTCAAACAAGTCACAAAACAACTCCCCAGGATGTGACCAGGATAAGAATCACATCCTAAGACTCAGCTTCAGGAAAGTTCATCTCAAAATAAACCCAGAGCTGAAGTAAATAAAGCATTAGGATTATTTTGGGAGAGCAATTTAACAGAACTAGAGAAAGGAAAAAAAAAAAAGAAAATACTATTGTCCCCAGCCTTTGTTCAGACATTCTGCGTTTCTGGTACGTCTTGTTAAGTGGTGGTTTCGTATCTGACATTGATGCAAGGGGGAAATGACCCATGTTTATGAAAATTATACCATCTCTGCTGAGGGGAAGAGTGTCCTTTAAGCACTGGTTGGAGAGAGGGCAGAGAGTCTGATGAGGATTCAAGGTTGTGTTGATTAAAGCTGGAAGAAACATGTAATTTGTGCAAAAGAACCGAGCGAACAGCAGCTAAGGAAGAACAGTGCTGAGCACGTACCAAGGGGACCCTGCGGTGCTGGCTCCCAGGGGAGGTGGGGCCGCAGACAGACAGCAAGATTTCTCCGGACAAGAGAAGGAACAGCACTCAGCACAAGGAAGGGCAAAGCAGTTGGCAGAATGGACGCCAACAGAGCCTCCACTCACGCATTCCACCAAAACAAACAGGTTGTTGTTCTATCATGGTGTGACCATGATCTTCCTGCAATCACTCCTTCATCCGATATGTAGCAAGTCCACGGTCCTTGGCTAGGCACTGGGAAGATCTCAGGGATGACAACACCGCCTGTGCCCTCCAGGAGCTTCCAGGCCAGTGGGCAAAACGGACTTGTGAACAGGCAAGAATAGGAAAGCGACGGTGCTATGGATTCTGTTGGGGAAGCGGGTGCACCCAGGACGCTTCCTCCGGAAGGTGGCAGTTGACCTAGTTAAACTCCCAGCGAGGACGGTGAGGGGAGGGGTTTGACAGATGGAGGTGGATGCCGATGGTCAGCATGAGTACTCCCAAAGATACCAAGGCATCAACCTTCTTCAGTCTGTGTTGTATCATTCCACTTAAATCCTTCCGAATTGGTATAACTTCTATGGTCCTTAATTTAAACAGGGTAAGCAAGAAATGGTCATCTTTGACTTAGGAAAGCCACACAATCTAGTCGTGTTTGGGGTTTGGGGGCCCACAGACCTGGGTTTGAATTCTGCCTCTGCACTCACTAGTGGTGGACAAGTTGCTTAACCTGGAACCATATCTACCTCACAGGGACGTTGTAAGAAATAGAATGAAGCAATTAGAGTGTCTGGCCCATTCTGTCTCTGAGATCAAGTAACCACTACTCAAATATCCCTCGGGGCAACTGGGTGGCTCCGTCGGTTAAGCATCCCACTACGGCTCAGGTCATGATCTCGCAGTCGGTGAGTTCGAGGTCCGCGAGTTCGAGCCCGGCATCGGGCTCTGTGCTGACAGCTCAGAGCCTGGAGCCTCCTAAGGATTCTGTGTCTCCCTCTCTCTCTGCCCCTCCCCCTGCTCACACTCTGTCCCTCTCTCCTTCAAAAATAAATAAACATTGAAAATATATATATATATATATATATATATATATATATATATATAGGGGCGCCTGGGTGGCTCAGTCGGTTAAGCATCCGACTTCAGCTCAGGTCACGATCCCATGGTCCGTGAGTTCGAGGTCCCCGAGTTTGAGCCCCGCATCGGGCTCTGTGCTGACAGCTCACAGCCTGGAGCCTGCTTCGGGTTCTGTGTCTCCTTCTCTCTCTTCTTCTCGTGCTCTCTCTCTGTCTCTCTCAAAAATAAATAAACATTAGTAAATAAATAAATAAATTATATATATATATATACATATATATATATATATATATATATATATATCCCTCAACTCCCTGTATTACTTTCTCTCTCCAACGCCACGACCTAATCCAGGCTGCTGTCTCTCCCCTGGACTACAGGACAGCCTCAGTGCTCCTGTCCCTGCTTCCTATCTTGTTCCCCTCTGAGCCCCTTCAAGCTACCAACAAGGCTGTCAGGTACTTATGTGCCCGTGCCTTTCCCCGGCGTCAGCCCCTCCACAGCTCCCCTTGTCCGCGGGGTTGAAACAACAGTGGCTCTCAGCGCACTCACCACCTTACCTCCCAACCTGATCTGCCCCACACTGCCCCATCACACTCCAATTCACTTTTGCCTCCAGAATTTGGGTGCACTTCCTTCTGACTGGAGCACAGTCCCTGCTGCCGGCCCTTTCCTCCAGGCTAACGTTCTCCTTCCCAATGGTCTATGCTTCTATCCTTCTTTCGGGATGCTCTTCCTGCCTCCTCCCTATGGCAAGGCTGGATCTGGTGCCCCTTTTTGTGCTCCCATAAAGCCACTTCCATGTTTTCCCCATTGCCCTACTCTATTGTAATCCAGTTCTCTGTAGCAATTGTTAGACAGTCATTTCTTAAGAGCAGGTCTTGTACTATCCCCATTATCTGGCCTGTTTTGAATGAATGAACAATCTCACAGCTAATGAATGGCAGAAATGAGATTAAAACCCAGGGTACTCTAATTCCTAAACTCACGGGTTCCCCCCATCCCCACTGAAACCTAACTAAAGACAGGTAGTGCTACCCCCCCATCCCCTTGATCCCCCCCCCCAACTCCTCCCCACCCCCCTGCAACAAACACATTCTACAGCCTCTCTACTAGGTGTGGACTCACTTTCTGCCAGGAATGCATATCTCCATTGCAGACTGAGGCTCTGTCTGTATTGTGCAAAGTTATTATTCTCAAGGAAATCACTCAACCCACTGATTTTGGTGAAAACATTTTGGAGTGACGGCAATAACAGGGGGCTTTCCTGAGCTTAGGACATTGGTTTTGGGGAGTGGCAAAAACCACATTGCAACTCGGTTCGGGAGAAAATTCCTGGAAATTTGAGCAAGCTTGTTTGTTTCTTACTCATTAAAGTGCATTGGGCCAACTCTCATTCTTTTGTCAATATTTGCAGACTGAAGACATGACAAACTGCTCTCTGTGCTGGTCAAGATCTGGACGCTGAATGATGGGACTAGGGACAAAAATCCCCTGGGACCAAAAGAAGAAGTTTCATGACTGGCTATAGGACAACTTTTTCCCATTTTGGAAGGTTCCACCACAGGATGGGAAAAGCACATGTATCGGCTGAACATGGGAGACCCTCCCCTTCTCTTCCACCCAGAGTTATTTGAGTCCAGAACACAAAGGGACTTGCATGTCCCATAAGGAGTTTGGATGTTAATACTAATCATGCCAATTATTGGGGACCTTCACTGTGGTAGATACACTTAATGTATCTCTATAATCCTGAGAGCTAAGAATTGATACAACCATACTATGGATTTGGAAAATGATGTAGAGAAGTTAAGAGCCGTGTCACTGCCACTCAACTGCTAAGCGACCAGGTTCAATTTTGTCCTTTCTGCCCTATCTCACCTGCCTCTCTCCTCCCGGGCCCAGCCACCATCATCT